>NW_013689498.1:0-1007 GCF_000517525.1 Limulus polyphemus | reverse complement strand
AATCAAGATAGGAAAAGCATCGAACTTATCAAAGTAAGTTTCGTTTGTGGATTTTACTTGCTAGTCTTGCTTTTTTAAAGAAAGTAAAATTGTCTTCTTTTTTAAAGAAAGTAAAATTGTCTATTTTACTTGCTAGTCTTGCATAAATAGAATTCACTGAGATACTTCACTGAAATCGAATTCTATTGTCAACAAGTAATGTTATATTTTTAAGACTATAAACTAAAATTTATTATTGTAAACTGCCGTAGTTTCTATATATAGAAATAAAAACAATTACTAAAGGCTTAATCGGTTGACAAAAGTTAATTTTAATATCATATAATGGTTTTCCTACGTTGTATTCTTAGCATATCTCGTTATTAGCATATGATAAAATCTATTAAAGTTCTATTCTGAAGAGAGAGCGGTATGGTCTAAAGGTTTTCTAACTGAGCACTTGTTCTTCCAAAACTAAAAATCTATTATAGTAGATACATCAACTGAAAGATTTTCATCAGTTGGAAGAGGCCATGTTGGAGCATTAAGTACTAAAATATTTTATCTAGAAAGAAGTCAAATATATGATTGGAGCTTGTTGAAGATCTTATGATGACGAGGAACCCACTTGATGTAAATATATATAGAGTAAAAAGGGCTAATGTGGGTATGAAAAACTTTTATTTAAAAACATAAAACAGCGTTTCGACCTACTTAGGTCATCATCAGGTTAAGAATGAAAAAGTGGCCGTTATTGATCACGAGCTGTGAAGACAACAATAATGATAGGTGGTTATTTGAGATACAATGTTCACCTTCCCATGTTTTTGAACATATATCTCAAATAACCACAGTATATCAATAAAAAGCACTAATCTATCAAGCAAAGAAACCAAATTAAAGAAACTCTTCTACTACAAGAATTTAAACCCACATTGAACCAGCACCAAGGATCGTTACAAGAATTTAAACCCACATTGAACCAGCACCAAGGAACGTTACAATAATTTAAACCCACATTGAACCAG
>NW_013689497.1:0-1007 GCF_000517525.1 Limulus polyphemus | reverse complement strand
GGTAAATAAAACCTATGATTAAACATTTACAACGATATATACATATTGTAAATAAAAACTTCTGATTAAACACTTACAACGATATATATATATATAGATGTTAAATAAAAAGTTCTGATTAAACACTAGAAACGATACATATATAGATATGGTAAATAAAACAACTGATTACACATTTCCAACCGATATTAATTAATAAATTAATGAGAAATTATAGTGACCATATATATATATCGTTGTAACTGTTTAATCAGGAGTCTTTACTTATCATGTATTTATATCGTTGTATGTGATACCTCGACCGGGAGTTGGCGTCCAATGCAGAGGCTTTCCACGTACCTAAGGCGGAGACCGTACCCCGATGTTGGAGAAGGGTGTCCATACCATGTGTTTCCCTTTTATGTTATGACAGCCAGTTAAACGCGGTAGTGGCCGTTCGAACGTTACCGACTATCCAAAAATTTTCACGGGCACGATCTCGACGGCAATATCTAACGACTCTGCGGAACGCCTCCCGGAACGCCTCCGAGGTTCCTTCGGTGAGACATCGACTGTGAGTTGGCGACGAATGTCGAGGCTTCCCGCGTACCTGAGGCGAAAACCGTACACCGGATTTAATTAATTAATAAATTAATCAGAAATTTTATTTACCATATATATATCTATATAGATATCGTTGAAAATGTGTAATCAGAAGTTTTTTAACACACAAATATATATATAGTTCTGAATGGTTAAATAGAAGTTTTATTTACCATATATATAAATATATCGTTGTAAATGTTTAATAAGAAGTTTTTATTTACCATATATATATATATATATATATATATATTTATTAAAAATGTATATGTTGTAAATGGATATGTTGTATATGTATATGTTGTATATGTTGTGGATATGTAATCAGAAGTTTTTAATTACCATATATATATATAAATTTTTGTAAATGTTTAATCAGAAGTTTTTTATTACCATATATATATATATATATATATATATCATTG
>NW_013689496.1:0-1007 GCF_000517525.1 Limulus polyphemus | reverse complement strand
ATGGTGTTTATTGGCTGAAACTGTTTAATAAATTATGTCTATGGTGTTTATTGGCTGAAACTGTTTAATAAATTATGTCTATGGTGTTTATTGGCTGAAACTGTTTAATCAATTATGTCTATGGTGTTTATTGGCTGAAACTTTTTAAAACATATTCTTTTATCGTTTGCCATGAATTAGGGTTTTCATTGTGCAAGAATAATGCATTCCGTGCTGTTCTGTGTTTTAATTCGCCGTTTCAATTTCGATTCTAAGTTTTAGAATGCTCCTGGAAAGAGGTTATGTAGTGCATGCCATGAAAGAGGTTACGTAGTACATACCCCTGAAAGAGGTTATGTAGTACATACCCCTGAAAGAGGTTATGTGGTACAGTCAAAGTATCATCTCGTGTTGACGTTTAGTTCTGTCATGATTTAAGAATTTTTAAAAAATCGGTCTACTTTGTGTGCCATAAGAAATGTATTTCATAATACCATTGTTTTGTGACTAGACAGAAATGGCGACCAAACATCACCGCTGGAAATCCAACACTAAACTAATCAGGTTAAAGTGTGTGTGTGAGAGAGAGAGAGAAGCAGTTCCACAAATATTATAATCCAAATTACCTCGAGCACTTTCGCATTCCAATCCAATGTTTAAAATTTCCTTCGGTATTTTAAATTACTTTTGTATGCATACCACGTACTTAGTGCAGTTATAAGAACATAGAATAAGTGTCCATTTGATTACGTTTGTCATTCAGCACGTGATTCTTAGGTTACTTTACATGCTTCTAGGTAGAGCAACCACAAATAACTTGACTGACAACTTATGCAATACATCACTCTATTGCTTACCAGCTTTATTTATTATGAAGACAAGTTCATACTTGACAGAGGTTATCATACAACTTTTTAACAATGAAGCGATGTCAACGTAGAAGTAACGACCTCTCGTGCTTAAGACTTTTGACTGGACTTTTAAGTTTTTTGTTGTTCTTAAATGAAATAAGCTCTACTTATGGTTTG
>NW_013689495.1:0-1007 GCF_000517525.1 Limulus polyphemus | reverse complement strand
TATAAATCTGTATCTAAGAGTTATAGCTGATACAGCACAGAACATGCTAACAATATAACTCTTTATTTATTTATTTTTTGCGAGGACTTTATATAGCATAACATCATATTTGTCAAGTTATTTATGATATCGTGTCGTGTATCGTATGTTGAAGAAACTAGTCATGGACGATAGGAACTGTAGTCATAGCAACAACAACAAAAAATAACGAACAGAGGTTTTACCGAATCTAGGAATAAATAATTGAACAAATTAAAATTTCCATTCAAATTACACGTACTACTTTAATCGTTATCTCTCATATCGTTTGATTTCGGTAAAACTGTGACATAAATTATTAGGATTTTTTTGTAAATTGAGATACGACAATTCGGTATTGGTTTAAATCATCAACCCTGGTATTACAAAAACGTTCAATGTTCAAAGCGTTTGTTTCACTTGTATTCTGCGTGTACTACCAAGACTGGGATATGTTGTATAGAACTATGGCTAACATCAGAAGTTTTAAGAAAAAGTAATCACTAGAATATGTCCTATGTATTTCTAATACAAGTAGATCACTTTATGTCATATTCAGCCAAATTATTTATTAATTACCCTTCTGTAAGGGACAGGGATAATAGTGCTTTAACAAGTAGCCTAAATTTAATTTCTAAGGGTAAGAGCCCGGCACTCACCATCACATAGAGTCTTTGAAGACAAAAGCATATTTGTTCTTTTTATTATTTAATATTGTTCTGCCATCCTACAGTAAAAATGGTTGTGAGTATTGTACTAATGTCTGGGCAGCATTACTAAACGCATCATTGCGCATTTTGTAGGGTAGTTTTAAGTTTATCTGACTACCTAGCAAATAACAGCGGCTGTATAACCATTGACACTCAATTGTTTTAATGTAGTCTGTGGTTTATGAGGAGCCTCATAATCTACTACATGCATACTGATGTAGCTGCATGTTTATATGGCAGGCATAACACATCTACCACAGCGCTATTAACTTATTTTTG
>NW_013689494.1:0-1007 GCF_000517525.1 Limulus polyphemus | reverse complement strand
GACTTACCTTTGATAGAAACTAGCACCAGTTCTACAGTTGACTTACCTTTGATAGAGCAGTTTCTTGGTTTGGTTCTGCTGATGCAAGATTCCTCTTTAACAGAAGGGGAAGCACCGAAATCCTCCATGAAGTTATTAGAGTAGGAACCGCACGGGGAGGTTTGTTCTACAGGGCGTGGATGACTGAGGGGACTATAGGGCGAATATGGAGTGAAAGTGGGGTTATATGTTTGATGGCAAAGAGGACTAATAGGATTACCCCCTAAATAATAGTCCCTTCTGTTAGTGTTCTTGAAATAATTTGATAGACTGGGGTTAAAGATTGCAAGTACAGAGGTGGAAGTACAGGTTTTATGTTCCGGTGGTGGACAGTAACCGGACGGGTTGGACCCAATACTTACATGACCGGATGATGCTGATGTCAGGGGAACAATGTCCGGCGTAATACCTTTCGGGGGAGTTGTAGAAAACTTACAACGGGATGAGGAATATCATGTGAGGAGCAGTTGGAAGATTCTAATCCGAAGGATCCTACCGACGAGCAGGAATAATGGGGGGAATTGCTGGGGATTGGGGGTACCAGGATGATCTGTGAGGGGGTGAATGTGGAACCATGTGTGTAGGTTTGTCAGTAATCCAAGGGTGGAGAGACGGGCGGAAATGGGTGTACATCATTTCACTGGCTATTCTTTCTGAAACAACAGAAAGACAAGGAGATAAAGACAGGACCGTGTTTCTCAAGACGGTTTGACATCAGTACAAAATAAAAATAGACTTTATAGACAACAATTTCATGAAAATATATAAGTTTCTAGCAGGACTGCGTATCTAATTCAGATAGAGAACGGATACATGCAGCTTCTACTTTATGTTAAATCGTCACGTGGACCTGCAGCAGACGGGAAGGTTACATTGACCAGTATTCTCCATGGTGAGTCATGTTCTACTCTTATATGAACAAGGGTGTCGATTCCTCATATGAATTACCCGAGTAACATGTTTAAGGA
>NW_013689493.1:1485-1983 GCF_000517525.1 Limulus polyphemus | reverse complement strand
CCCATGTGTGTTTTCCTATGTTTTCCACATACGTCAACTGTGTAGGTTATCTTGATTATGTACTACATTGGGGTACTTCAGGTCATTAACATGGGTAAACGTTTTTCCCATGTGTGTTTTCCTATGTTTTCCACGTACGTCAGCTGTGTAGGTTATCTTGATTATGTACTACATTGGGGTACTTCATGTGATTAACTTGGGTAAACGATTTTCCTATGTGTTTTTCCTATGTTTTCCACATACGTCAACTGTGTAGGTTATCTTGATTATGTACTGCGTTGGAGTAGTTCAGGGGATTAACATGGTTAAACGTTTTTCCCATGTGTGTTTTCCTATGTTTTCCACATACGTCAACTGTGTAGGTTATCTTGATTATGTACTACATTGGGGTACTTCAGGTGATTAACATGGGTAAACGTTTTTCCCATGTGTGTTTTCCTATGTTTTCTACGTACGTCAGCTGTGTAGGTTATCTTGATTATGTACTACATTGGGGTA
>NW_013689493.1:0-509 GCF_000517525.1 Limulus polyphemus | reverse complement strand
ATGTGTGTTTTCCTATGTTTTCCACGTACGTCAGCTGTGTAGGTTATCTTGATTATGTACTACATTGGGGTACTTCAGATGATTAACATGGGTAAACGTTTTTCCCATGTGTGTTTTCCTATGTTTTCCACGTACGTCAGCTGTGTAGGTTATCTTGATTATGTACTACATTGGGGTACTTCAGGTGATTAACATGGGTAAACGTTTTTCCCATCTGTGTTTTCCTATGTTTTCCACGTACGTCAGCTGTGTAGGTTATCTTGATTATGTACTGCATTGGGGTACTTTAGGTGATTAACTTGTGTAAACGTTTTTCCCATGTGTGTTTCCTATGTTTTCCACATACGTCAACTGTGTAGGTTATCTTGATTATGTACTGCATTGGGGTACTTCAGGTGATTAACTTGGGAAAACGATTTTCCTATGTATATTTCCCTATGTTTTCCACATACGTCAAATGTGTAGGTTATCTTGATTAGGTACTGCATTGGGGTACTTTAGGTGATTAA
>NW_013689492.1:0-1007 GCF_000517525.1 Limulus polyphemus | reverse complement strand
TGACCACAAGGTACAGTACACATTGATAAGTGAACAATCAAGATCAGGCCTAGGTCAAGTTTTACTGTAACTTGTTAAACAAATGTCCCTTTTTATCATATGACCACAAGGTACAGTACACTTGACAAGTGAAAAATCAAGATCAGGCCTAGGTCAAGTTTTACTGTAACTTGTTAAACAAGTGTCCCTTTTTATCATACGACCACAAGGTACAGTACACTTGACAAGTGAAAAATCAAGATGAGGCCTAGGTCAAGTTTTACTGTAACTTGTTAAACAAGTGTCCCTTTTTATCACATGAACATAATGTAAAGTCCAAAACAATAACCAAGAAAATAAAGGTTAGGCCTCGAACAAGTTTTATTATAAGTTATCAACCATTACTTAACACATTATCAAAATGTATATTTGAAACTAATAGCCACAAAAATAAAGATTAGGCCTCTGTCAAATTTTCCGAGATAAAGCTTTTAGTTCTAAGCTGGATTATTGACAGAATAACCATGTTTTTTTAATACAATAGAAGTAAGCTCTTAGACTGAAGCTGTTGAAACTATTGTATTATGGATGAGAAAAGTAAAAAAACACAATATATTATTTTGTTTAAGTTTTCATCCTGAAAAATGTGTATTACATAAGTGAAAATGACCAAAAACATAAACGAGTAATCACAAATATAACAGAGATAACCTTATTCATTGTGGTTAAAATTAATACAATTACAACACTGATCTAATTAACAGTTTCCGTCCTCCTTTACTTTTTCTTATTTTTCTGTATCAATTTTCTATTTGCAGTACACATAGAACACATTCGCATACATGTTCAGACATAATAAACAATATTAACTGTATGATAAATATCTCCCTACCAGTTCACTTAGTCTATGGGAATTTTAAGAATTATAGAAAAAAAAACCTTCAAGAATCTTTACAAATAACTATTGTGTTTCATTAATTTAAACTGTTTGAAAACACTTCATTCAATAAAAATCATCTAAACAACAA
>NW_013689491.1:0-1007 GCF_000517525.1 Limulus polyphemus | reverse complement strand
GAAATCTTTAAAAGGTAAAGATGCTAACCCTTATTCTTGAGAACATTGTTAATATAAGTTCTATCGTTCGTACAAGCTACAGGCAGAAATGAAAAGGTGAAAAGTTGGCGGTGGGTTACTGGCTGAATACTGACCGTTGGCGGTGGGTTACTGGCTGAATACTGACTAGCATTTTTAATGCTATTCTTTTACTAACGAATATTGGAATTTTCCGTCACATTACCCCCCCTCCTCCCCCTGTTGTTGAAGAGGACAGAATGTTATAAGGAAATACAACAATCATATAATATGTTATGTTTATCACATGAAAGCAACAGTATGCTTTATTATTTGGTGCTTTAGTATTCTTTCCAATATAAATATTAGATGATGAACGTTTTAAAATATACAAAGTACTGTAACGGATCACCTCTCATTTTGTAAATAGATTCGTCACGTCATACAATATTACAATGATTTTTGTACACCTTAACGGTAAGGTAGAATAGTGAACAATAGTAAAACTAACCTCCTTTCCGTTAATAAGAGAAGCCCGAGAGATGGTAGTAAATGGTGTTTACTGGCTGTCTTCTCTCTAGTCTACCATTTCAAAATAAGGGGCAGCTAGTCCAAATAGCTTTCGACTAGATTTGAGCGATATTAAAACTAACCAAAGATGTATACTCGGCCGTCTAGTGACATATGGTGTACTCTTGTTTTGTTTATAAAGTAAATGATTCTCTTAGGTTGAAGTAAAAACCTATTTAGCAACTGTAATGTACATGCAAATAGATATACTATAAAACTTTTAATAATTTAAAATGTAACTGCTTTACTATAAGTAACGTGTTATTTAGCAACTGTAATGTACATGTAAATAGATATACTATAAAACTTTTAATAATTTAAAATGTAACTGCTTTACTATAAGTAACGTGTTATTTAGCAACTGTAATGTACATGCAAATAGATATACTATAAAACTTTTAATAATTTAAAATGTAACTGCTTTACTATAAGTAACGTGT
>NW_013689490.1:0-1008 GCF_000517525.1 Limulus polyphemus | reverse complement strand
CACAAAGCTACAGAATGGGCAGTCTGTACTCTACCCACCACAGGTATCGAAACCCGGGTTCTAGCGTTGTAAATCTGCAGACATACCGCTGTGCCATTGGGGACTTGAGAGGAAAGAAAGAGTTGATACCTATATGGAAGTAAACAGAAAAATAAATGAAATAACGACAAACGAAGACAGTTAATTTTTACACTTCTTGATACTATAATTTAAAAATCACTATTTTATAACTATTATACATTTCCAACTGTCTCAGTAGAGGTGCCTAGAAATCGAGAATTAGGCCTACAGTTATTGGTGGTAGTGGATCCGATACTTTGTTAATACTTTAGGGGAGAGTAAAAAAAAAGAAACAAGTTGATACACTGATGGAAGGAAAAGGAAAAAGAAGTGAAATATTGATAAATGAAAGCAGTTGAAGTATTAAGAGGCAAACAATGTAAAAATGTAAAACAAATATATGATAAAGATTAACAGTAGGGCGAAAATACATAGAAGTTAACATTGGAAACTGGTTGGCCTAGTTGATAATTTTTGTCAATTTTACATACTGTTAAATAACATCCAAATATTTATTCCTAACAATGTGATTCCTACCAATACAAACCTTAATACACTAAATTTGTAAAATTATTGACATAAGTGTGAAAACAAAAATCAGAAACTCACCCAAAGACTTTTAAAGCATAAAATTACGATTATCAGTAATATCTAGCAAATTTCATCTTCAGCATTTAAATTTTAAAATATGCAACTTAGTGCAAAGCACATTTTAATGCTTTACACACAATTAATGTTGAAAATAGTTTAATTTTTTTAAAATCACCTATAATAAAGTTACGTGATGAAATCAAATATTAATCTTGAATCGTCCTAAGAGTCATGTAACGTTTTCTTTGCTAATTGGGAAAAACCTTCGTGGTATTCAATCGAAAGTGACTACCACACCACTGCCGTACTGTTTAAAATACTACCTGTCTTGTTAGGGTTTGCTTGATTGTTTTTGAA
>NW_013689489.1:0-1008 GCF_000517525.1 Limulus polyphemus | reverse complement strand
TGCTTTTGGCGAGTCTTAGTAAAAATAATAACAATCTGTTTCCTATGTCAACAAACTGAGAAACATTGAAACACAAACACACACATAAATAAACTTTGATATTTCTTACCAAAACGCTAGAAAGATTTTTTAAAGTTTTTTTTTATATAGAAATCCAATTGGACTTTCTTTGTGAACTAAACCAAATTTGTATAAATAAAAAAAATACAAATGTTTCTTAAATACTTCGTTTAGAAAATCGTAACCTTTTATATAAGAAATTAATAAAAGTCATTTGGAGAATTTGTTTTACATACTACAGATAAGTTGACACGTTTTTTTGAATAAATTTTAATACCTGCTCGTAGACAATTTTTTTTAAACCTAGAATCTGAATAACATTTTAATAAACAAAACAAGAGGAAACTTAAGCCTTTCAACAAATTGCAAATGTGTTTTTTCTTAGGAAACAGGAAGAATGGCATTAAAAAATTTAATATTTTCCATACTTTAAGTTCAACATTAACATAATCAATTGTAGAACTTTGAATTTACTTTTCATTAGAAATACCTTTCTGGACAATATTTATTAAACTACTTTACACAATTCTCTTTTTCATTTTTAGGTGCGTTTAGAAAGTGCTAATTTTCTCATATGTACAGTACTTCTCATATTTTTACTCTTGTGTGGCAAACACAAGTCAAAATTTACAAAACTAAATAACTTCTTGCAGTAACTTACAAAAATTACATAAAATATTAATTTTCCATATTCAAATGTTTTGCTTATTAATGAGTAAATGGATATTGAAGAAAAGGCATCGAGTCAACAGCTACTACCGAAGTTTTTGGGCTCCTCTAATCGAATAGTGTCATATGACTGTAACTCTTATAATACACCCATAGCCCAAAAGTGCTAAGCACGATTTGTTTTACTACAACAAGACGCGAACCATGGATTACCTGAATCACCGTAAAAGAATCGATCAATTTTTTGTATTCGTAAATATTCGTCTTTTTTTTAGACCT
>NW_013689488.1:0-1008 GCF_000517525.1 Limulus polyphemus | reverse complement strand
CTGTTATTTTCAATTAAAGAGTTTTGTTTGTTTGTTGTTAAGATCGCAAAACTACACAATGGGATATCTGTGTTGTGACCACCACAAGTATCGAAACTCGGGTTTTGGCGGTGTGAACCCTCAGACTTGCCGCTGAGCGATTGAAGGTCTAGAAGTTTTATTTAATGTTACACATAAATACACATACATGTTTGAAATTGTGTCACTTTTTAAGTAATTCATATATGCAATTGATAAATGGAATTAACATATATATATATGAATGTTTTGAAGTGGACCAGTTAAACCTGATAAGAACAAGTTAGAATCCTTGGAGGACCAATCAAAAATTCTGCGAATTTGGAACCCTGTTTTTTTACCACACTGTATTCTTCTGAGACGAAGAAAAAAATCACATTAAATATTATAGTTTGATAACAAGGATATAATCTACTAAGTTCCAAATTGTAACTTATAACATATTCAAATACGGGTTGCTAACAACAAAGCTATCGTCTACTAAGTTCCAAATTGTTAGCTGTCACTTATAACTCATTCAAATACGTGTTGTAGATAACAAGGATATCATCTACTAAGTTCCAAATTGTTAGTGTCACTTATAACTCATTCAGATACGCGTTGCTGACAACAAGGCTATCGTATACTAAGTTCCAAATTGTTAGCTGTCACTTATAACTCATTCAAATACGTTTTGTTGATAACAAGGCTGTCATCTACTAAGTTCAAAATTGTAACTTATAACATATTCAAATTTATTTTACAATAAACTATGTTATAATCGACCAGACATTCAAACTTCTGTTGGAGATAACTGTTATCTTTAACTTATAGACCTGGAGTATAAGTAGTAAGACGTTAATCGTCTCATGTACATCGAGTGCTATAAGAAAAGCCGTTAACTGAAGAACAGTGTTAAAGCTGCGAAAGCGTTACCAACCTTCGGAAGTGCAAAATATAAATAAAAAAATATGATATTTCTAACTTGGTCGTGCTTTAAATATATATATA
>NW_013689487.1:0-1008 GCF_000517525.1 Limulus polyphemus | reverse complement strand
TAGCAGTACTCCAGAATGTGTTAGTCTTCTCTTTTCTCCAGTGTTTAATGATAATCTGTGGTAGCAGTACTCCAGAATGTGTTAGTCTTGTCTTTTCTCCAGTGTTTAATGATAAACTGTGTTAGCAGTACTCCAGAATGTGTTAATCTTGTCTTTTCTCCAGTGTTTAATGATAATCTGTGTTAGCAGTACTCCAGAATGTGTTAGTCTTGTCTTTTCTCCGGTGTTTAATGATAAACTGTGTTAGCAGTACTCCAGAATATGTTAGTCTTGTCTTTTCTCCAGTGTTTAATGATAAACTGTGTTAGCGGTACTCCAGAATGAGTTAGTCTTGTCTTTTCTCCAGTGTTTAATGATAATCTGTGTTAGCAGTACTCCAGAATGTGTTAGTCTTGTCTTTTCTCCGGTGTTTAATGATAAACTGTGTTAGCAGTACTCCAGAATGTGTTACTCTTGTCTTTTCTCCAGTGTTTAAAATATAATCTGGGTTAGCAGTACTCCAGAATGTGTTAGTCTTGTCTTTTCTCCAGTGTTTAATGATAATCTGGGTTAGCAGTACTCCAGAATGTGTTAGTCTTGTCTTTTCTCCGGTGTTTAATGATAATATCTTATGATAGTGCCCCTAGTGTTGCTATTCTTGTTGGTGGTGGTGTTTTTTCTAGTAGTGTCTCAAGGTGATCTGTTGTTTTTTTTACGGTGTTTATATTGATACTAGTCTTGTTATCAGTGCAGTGTTTCCTGGTAACTTGTAGCGGAATTGCTCTCAGCTCTGATAGCATTTTCTCACAGCACACTTCTGTCAGCTCTGATAGCATGTATTCAAAGTATACGTTTGTCAGCTCTGATAGCATGTTCTCATTGTACACTTTTGTCAGCTTTGATAGTATGTTCTCACAGCACACTTCTGTCAGCTCTGATAGAATGTTCACACAGCACACTTCTGTCACCTCTGATAGCGTGTTCTCAGAGCACACTTTTGTCACCTCTGATAGCGTGTTCTCAGCGCAC
>NW_013689486.1:0-1008 GCF_000517525.1 Limulus polyphemus | reverse complement strand
TTATAAAACTATTTTAAAACAATTTTAAGCCAGGTATAGTACCCCACAAATGTTTAAGCTAGGTATAGTACCCCACAAATGTTTAAACTAGGTATAGTACCCCACAAATGTTTAAGCTAGGTATAGTACCCCACAAATGTTTTAGCTTGGTATAGTATCCCACAAATGTTTGCTTTATGCTTAGTTTTTGAGGTTAAGAGACGCCTCACCTATCTCGACTAAGCTGCTCCGGAGGGACTTTCCGTAAACGCCCCCCTGTGGCACAGCGGGATGTTTCCGGACTTACAACGCTAGAAACCGGGTTTCGATACCCGTGGTGGGCTGAGCACAGACAGCCTATTGTGTAGCTTTGTGCTTGACTACAAATAAACAAACCTTCCGTAAACCTCTGAGCGTGAGAGATGGCGGAAATATGGTTCACCCTAGATACACATTTATCTGAAAGGGAAACAGATCGGTATTTAGCACTCTTGTTGTGATTACGCCTCTCCTCAAAGGTAGTAAACGATTTTTTTAAAACATATGTATTTAAGACAATAAATTGTCTCCTCGAAGGAAATTTTTGACTTTTAGGATTTATACTCTTAGCTTCGCAAATTCTCTTGGTTTGCTGTTTTCCTATTGGTAGATTAGAAAGGGAAAAAAACTCTAAAGAGGAAAAACATTTATTAATTTCACACAGACGGAGTGGTTGAATATTATCAGCGGGTAAAGTCACTGTATTTCTTTCGGTCCAAGTCCAATGAAAGTCATACAACCAGAGTTCATAATCGCGTACAACACAAACTACACTCTATATCAGGATCTGATCCTCCAGTGGTGTTACTAGCCGGCCTTAGTCCTGCTCACCCTTCCGAATATAGGAATGGGGTCGTGGAGACGGAGACTGGTACCTAATGAGAACGCTATTATTAAAACTTAAGAACCAGGGCATCACCAATGATTTGGAATATATATATGTTATTTTTCCGGAATCTACTCTTTTTCGTAATCTTCGTCTAAGGCATT
>NW_013689485.1:0-1008 GCF_000517525.1 Limulus polyphemus | reverse complement strand
CTATATATATTTCATATAATACATTATTCTATATATATTTCATATAGTACATTATTCTATCTATTTCAGGTGTATAGTACATTATTCTATCTATTTCATATAATACATTATTCTATGTATTTCATATAGTACATTATTCTATGTATTTCATATATTACATTGTTCTATATATTTCATATAATACATTATTCTATATATTTCATATAATACATTATTCTATATATATTTCATATAGTACATTATTCTATCTATTTCAGGTGTATAGTACATTATTCTATCTATTTCAGGTGTATAGTACATTGTTCTATCTTTTTCATATAGTACCTTATTCTATATATTTCATATCGTAGATTATTCTATATAGTTCATATAATACATTATTATATATATTTCATATAGTACATTATTCTATATATTTCATATAATACATTATTCTATATATTTCATATAGTACATTGTTCTATATATTTCATATAATACATTATTCTATATATTTCATATAGTACATTATTCTATATATATCATACAATACATTATTTTATATATCTCATATAGTACATTATTTTATATATTTCATATAGTACATTATTCTATATATCTCATATAGTACAATATTCTATATATTTCATATAGTACATTATTTTATATATTTCATATAGTACATTATTTTATATATTTCATATAATACATTATTCTATATATTTCATATAGTACATTATTCTGTATATTTCATATAATACATTATTCTATATATTTCATATAGTACATTGTTCTATCTATTTCATATAGTACATTATTCTATATATTTCATATAGTACATTATTCTCTATATTTCATATAGTACATTATTCTATATATGTCATATAGTACATTATTCTATATATTTCATATAGTACATTATTCTATATATTTCATATAGTACAATATTCTATCTATTTCATATACGTTATCTATATATTTCATATAATGCATTATTCTATATATTTCATATAGTACATTATTCTATAT
>NW_013689484.1:0-1008 GCF_000517525.1 Limulus polyphemus | reverse complement strand
AATACTACCACACTAGCTGTCTATACGTAGCTTTCAGACAGTCCTTGTATAGACAGCTAGTGTGGTACTATTGTAGCTTTCAGACAGTCCTAGTATAGACAGCTAGTGTGGTAGTGTTGTAGCTTTCAGACAGTCCTTGTATAGACAGCTAGAGCGGTAGTATTGTAGCTTTCAGACAGTCCTTGTATATACAGCTAGTGTGGTAGTATAGTGTTGTAGTGTGGTAGTATAGACAGCTAGTGTGGTAGTATTGTAGCGTTCAGACAGTCCTTGTATAGACAGCTAGTGTGGTAGTATTGTAGCTTTCAGACAGTCCTTGTATATACAGCTAGAGTGGTAGTGTTGTAGCTTTCAGACAGTCCTTGTATAGAGTATAGACAGGTAGTGTTGTTGCTTTCAGACAGTCCTTGTATAGACACCTAGTGTGGTAGTATTTAGCTTTCGGGCAGTCCTTGCAGCTAGTGTGGTAGTGTTGTAGTGTTCAGACAGTCCTTGTATAGACAGCTAGTGTGGTAGTGTTGTAGGTTTCAGACAGTCCTTGTATAGACAGCTAGTGTGGTAGTATTGTAGCTTTCAGGCAGTCCTTGTATAGACAGCTAGTGTGGTAGTATTGTAGCGTTCAGACAGTCCTTGTATAGACGCCCGAAAGCTACAACACTACCACACTAGCTGTCTATACAAGGACTGCCCGAAAGCTACAATACTACCACACAGCTTTCAGACAGTCCTTGTATAGATAGCTAGTGTGGTAGTACACAGCTAGTGTGGTAGTATTACAGTCCTTGTATAGCTGAAAGCTACAACACTACCACACTAACTGTCTATACAAGGACTGCCCGAAAGCTACAACACTACCACACTAGCTGTCTATACAAGGACTGCCCGAAAGCTACAATACTACCACACTAGCTTTCAGACAGTCCTTGTATAGACAGCTAGTGTGGTAGTATTGTAGCTTTCAGACAGTCCTTGTATAGACAGCTACAATACTTGAAAGCTACAATACTT
>NW_013689483.1:0-1008 GCF_000517525.1 Limulus polyphemus | reverse complement strand
CGCTCCCTACTATAAGCTCTACATCTAATTTTCTCGTCAGCACAACCTAGCGTTCCCTACTATAGGCTCTACATCTAATTTTCTCGTCAGCACAACCTGCGTCCCTACTATAGGCTCTACATCCAATTTTCTCGTCAGCACAACCTGCGCCCCCTACATCTAGTTTTATACATGTGTTGCCACATTACGACGTTCCGTGCGTACAAACCAATAATTAAAAAATGAAAATTGAATCAACTGTCAGGCCTAGTAGCTTTGGGACCATTCCACGTTCGGCCAGTTGTTATTTACTGACATCTACAACAATGTGTATCTTGAGTTAGAGTTGTGATTCTCAATGAAATCAACCAAACACAGATAAGCTAAAAATGACACATTATATTTCATGAAATTACACGTGTTGCCAGACTAAAATTTCAAGTTACTCCTGCCTGATGAGAACTTCTACGTTTAAACAAGTTACGTAAATCACGTGTCATAATTATATCAGGTTGCAGAAAACAATCACACAACATTCTGTTATGGGTGGGTTTATCGGAGAGAAATAAAAGGAAACGCTTGGACAGAATCATTCAGACTTACAGACTAGGAAACGCTTGGTCAGAATCATTCAGACTTACAGACTAGGAAACGCTTGGTCAGAATCATTCAGACTTACAGACTAGGAAACGCTTGGACAGAATCATTCAGACTTACAGACTACTTACTTTTACAGTCGCAACTGTGTTCCATAAATCAGGCACGTATTTACAAAACATATTTTAAGGAATAACGACCAAGGTGTTCTGTATTCCGAGGAACCGGAAAATTTTAAGGAATATCAATAATTTTATATTTGGTTGATTTATCGTATATCATATAGAATAAAGGTCCTTCATATATATTTTCATGGTTGATTTATCGTATATCATATAGAATAAAGGTCCTATAGATTTTCATGGTTGATTTATCGTATATCATATAGAATAAAGGTCCTATAGATTTTCATGGTTGATTTATCGTATATCA
>NW_013689482.1:0-1008 GCF_000517525.1 Limulus polyphemus | reverse complement strand
GTGACCACGCTGTGTATATGATTTGTAAATAAATAATTTATTTAACCTCAGATTCCTCTAAGATTAGGGTAGTGTCGCCTAAAATTAGTACATGGTTTGATGCAGTTTTAGTTCGTCCCATCTTTAAAAACTATCACGAACGTTCTCGTATTTGATTTTAACACTAACTTTCGACATCTTATCGCTGAAGAACGATAATAGCCCTACGTGGTGTCTATCGCTATCATATACTTTATTTATACTTGGTAAAATTAGACTACGATGCTTTAATTTAAAGTTTCTAGTAATCATAAAGAAAACTGAAATAAAACAAAATAAAACACAAATTATATTAAATATCCCAATGCTACTTGGTAATAATGATGTACGTTTTGATATTTCCTGACTTTCGTAGATAAGATTAGAATAGGCCTTGGACATTTTCCCTGCCAACCTTTTCTCTGTGACAATCCTAAGACCAACTGAAATGATTTGTCCTTCAGAAATATCAGTAGCTTGAAGGCCGAAGGTGACCTTTTGTTTCCGGTACTTCTGACCACATCCCAGACTTCCACTCACTATGTTGATTTCTTTAATTATCTGCCACTGAGCTGTGTGGTTTGAATATTCGTAGTACACATGAAGATCGGCTCGACACTCTGAAATATGTGTTACAATGTTACTTACAGGCTCGAATATTTGCTACCTGTTTAAGTGCTACTATGATATCAACACACGCCCTGAAACACTTGGTAGCAACTAAGACACTGGACTATTTGGTAGGCGTTAGTAGTCTATATAGAAACAAGAATATACCTACAATAGTTTATAGAATTTATTATAATAAAATCAACGGGATAGACAAAACTTATCACATGATAGATCAAATAATTAGTGAGATGAAGGTATATAATCCCAACTCAGACTGAGGATCTCCCAGTAAGATCAACCAGTATAATCCCAACTCAGACTGAGGATCTCCCAGTAAGATCAACCAGTATAATCCAAACTCAGACTGAGGATCTCCCA
>NW_013689481.1:0-1008 GCF_000517525.1 Limulus polyphemus | reverse complement strand
ATCTTATATATATATATATATATATATACAGCTTAAGTCTAATTTCAACCAAATTAGATTTCATCATATATAAACAACAAGTTATACGTTCAGTTATATTTCTCACAATTACGCCTTCTGAAAAGCACCCGAAAGTAGGAGTCTTACTATTAGTTGGATTTCGAAGCTACGCGTGGGTGTCGCGAGAGAAGAAAACGCTCAGCAGGTGTTTGTGTACATCACACGGAAGGAACCTCGCCTGTTGGACAGTGTCGCTATGATTCAGGTGTATCTGACCAAGCTTCTAATGGTAAGTTTTACTGCGACACAATATTGTCTGAATAATTCTGGTTGTAAGTGATACTGAAACCTAATCTTACCTGACAAACTTTTAGTGGGAAGCTTACTCAAGGTAACATTGGGTTTCAGTATTACCTGCTACCAAAATATTCCAAATAGAATGTGTCGTGGTAAAACTTACTCAAGGTAACATTGGGTTTCAGTATTACCTGCTACCAAAATATTCCAAATAGAATGTGTCGTGGTAAAACTTACTCAAGGTAACATTGGGTTTCAGTATTACCTGCTACCAAAATATTCCAAATAGAATGTGTCGTGGTAAAACTTACTCAAGGTAACATTGGGTTTCAGTATTACCTGCTACCAAAATATTCCAAATAGAATGTGTCGTGGTAAAATTTTACCACGACACATTCTATTTGGAATATTTTGGTAATACAAGAACTGTATTTCTTTTTGTTGTTGTTTTACTTGGACAATGCTTAAAAGTAACTAATGCATGCACACAGTTTCGTGTTTGTAAAGATCTTTAAATAATTTGTGCAGAAACATTTTCAAAGCTGGAACTAATCAAACTTTTAACGATAGTGTTTGTCAGAATGATCTATCACGACAGACTCTAAGCCTTCGCAGTGTCAGATCACTGTAATCAGTTTCACTAGTGTCAGAATACCGTAATCAGGTTCACTAGTGTCAGAATACCGTAATCAGGTTCACTAGTGTCAGAGC
>NW_013689480.1:0-1008 GCF_000517525.1 Limulus polyphemus | reverse complement strand
CAACTCCAGTTAGATATTAGTATTGTCTTGTCCTAATTCACTTTACAAATGGTACAAAACACCACTTAGATATTAGTACCGTCTTGTTCTATTTCACTTTACAAATGCTACACAACTCCTGTTTGATATTAGTATTGTCTTGTCCAAGTTCACTTTACAAATGGTACACAACTCCAGTTAAATATTAGTACCACATTGTCTTAATACACTGTACAAATGGTACACAATTCCAGTTAGCCATTAATACAGTTTTGTCTTTTTTCCACTTTTGCAAATGGTACACAACTCCAGTTGGATATTAGTATTGTCTTGTCCTAGTTCACTTTACAAATGGTACACAACTCCAATTAGATATTAGTACCGTCTTGTCCTTATTCAATTTACAAATGCTACACAACTCCTGTTAGATATTAGTATTGTGTTTTCCTAATTCATTTTACAAATGGTACATAACTCCAGTTAGATATTAGTACCGTCTTGTCCTAGTTCAAGCTACAAATGGTACACAACCTAGATAGATAATAGTACCGTCATGTCATAATTCACTTTGCAAATGGTACACAACACCAGTTAGATATTAATACCGTTTTGTCCTAACGCACTTTACAAATGGTACACAACTTCAGTTAGATATTAGTACCGTCATGTTTTAGTTCACTTCACATATGGTACATAACTCCAGTCAAATTTAGTACCATCCTGTCCTAGTTCAATTTGCAAATGCTACACAACTCCAGTTAGATATTAGCACAAATTTGTCCTACTTCACTTTACAAATGGTACACAACTCCAGTTAGATATTAGTATCGTCTTGTCCTAATTCACTTTACAAATGGTACAAAACACCACTTAGATATTAGTACCATCTTGTCCTAGTTCACTTTACAAATGATACAGAACTCCAGTTAGATGTTAGCACCTACTTGTCCTAGTTCACTTTACAAATGGTACACCACTCCAGTTAGATATTAGCACAAATTTGTACTAGTTCACTTTACAAATGGTACA
>NW_013689479.1:0-1008 GCF_000517525.1 Limulus polyphemus | reverse complement strand
TAACTTATACATGTTTATCTGGTCATATGTTACTACTCAGGCATTTACTCTATAACTACTCGGTACGTAAATATTTTGGCCAATATTGTATGTTTATTCATTTCTAGGAAACTATTTTTTTACCTTTCTGTAAATATTTTTAGAAATCTTTGTTTAGAGCTTGTTCTTTGCTTATTGAAACAATTTGCATATAGGCTAAAAGCTCGATAAACTCTGATTGTCAAGAATGCTCATATAACACTTTACATATGCAATATTCTTACAATTTGTTCTGCTATATGCTTGTCATTGAACGATTTCTAGATAGTTAATGACCAGTGTCACACATTATAAAACGATGTGGGCTATTTCAACATACTGCAGACACATTCCAGCTGATGGTAAGTTGAGATACTTGACCACTTGTATAAAACCAAATGATGTGTTCACCTAAGTCTAAAACAAGTAATTCTTTCGTTTCTACAAAACTGACAGACAAACCAGAAATTATATTTCTGTATGTTTTAAAACTTCACTTTATGTACACTATAACACTTAAACTTATTGGTTTGCAAAAGTATCATGCACATTTTTTTTTTCATAAATGAACATAGTTTATAACTGAAAATGAGTTGACATTCATAAACATGAAAGGACCTTCAATTATAAATCAAGGGATTATTATTCACCTATTTGGAAAATATAGGTTAACATATTTGCTTGTTGCTTTTAATATCTATGATATCAACTTAGATCTAAAAACTACATCAACTTTACAGACATATGAAATGTATGAGATTTTCGATTTCATTATGTAATACAACGAATTACAAGATAAATAAAAAAATTGGAGAATTTAAAAATCTGCAAATAGGAATCGTAAAAAAGTAAGCAAACAAGGCTGGAGAAACTGTAGTTATTAGTTATTCACGCAACAAATTCATATTTTGACTACATCAAATGCAATTCTAGGTAAAAGCATGGAGCCAAAATAGGGGTTAGTAGTTTGAATAACTAATAACTACAATT
>NW_013689478.1:0-1008 GCF_000517525.1 Limulus polyphemus | reverse complement strand
TGGATAAAACGGCTTTACTAATGCTAGTTGTCTGCAGTACATTATAAATATTAACTAAATTAACGTGTTTTCACTCCACTTGATAGAAACTGTAACCCAATGACTGTATATATGTATTAACTAAACTATGAAGCGAACCTCGTTCAGAGCCTCGTTCTCAATCTGTGTATGCATTTCCTTCTGACGCTACAGGGGCTAAAAATCCGTCTCAGCTTAACGGATTCGTCTATAAACACCACGGAAATTATGCCTGTCAACCACAGTGACTCCTTCCATCGGGTAAGGACCAGTTTACGAAGGACTTTTTGTTGTTCTAGCCTACATTCTCTATTAATACGTACGTTAGGGGAATATAATTTATTCGACATGTAGAAATCCTTAGCATTAGCACCACAGCTGCGGAAGTCCGATACGACATTTACGCCCAGTGTGATTGTGGGCGAGCGTGGCTCAGTGGTTTACATCCTGTTACCGTAGGGAAAAACAATCACAATTCGCACTTAGAAGACGTAAGTGCGTTATAAGGACGACAAATAAATCCAAGTACTCGTGCAGAAAATAGTAGAACAATTGTTGGCGGTGAGTGCTGTTAACTAGATTTCCTTCCTCTAGTCTATCAGTTAGACAATAAGAAGGGCTATGTGCAGTCAGCCCTTGAGTATAGATTTGCGCGAATATCTAGAATGATAAGCAAACTATTGTGATTACTAACATAAACGCTAAAAACAGGGTTTCGGTACTCGTAGCGGGCACAACACAGAGAGCCCACTATGTAGCTTTGCGCTTAACTACAAACATAAATTTCGCATTCATTCTAGCTTCTTTAAATGTACATACTTTTAGCAGGTTTAGTGATTTCTGTATAACATAAACCTATACCTTATTGTTAATTATTCATAGAGATACCTTTGTTTCCACGAACACAGATTACGTCATTTCAGTCTTAAATCCTTGAATTACCGATTCTTTGCAAGTAATTTATTACTGTTAGGCCTACAGATTGCATCA
>NW_013689477.1:0-1008 GCF_000517525.1 Limulus polyphemus | reverse complement strand
GGGGGGGGGATTTGAATAGTATTTTAACGATTGAATGCGAGGTTTATTTTATTTTATATATTATCAACAAATGAGTAAATAAATTTTTCAATATTTATTTTTATCCTTTACCTTCTGACGTATAAACGGTTCACAGTCATCTTTCAGATCTCAAACAAAGTAAATGAAAATTAACCATGATTTCCAATATCTAGAATGCGATAGAGAACAGAAACATAACACGCTATCAAACTGTTTTTTTTTTTCCTTTATAAAGTTTCATCTTGTGAAATTCCTATGTCGTACGAAGACTAATGAAGGTCGAAAATTACGTTCATTTTCCACGTGCTGAGCATGCAAAGTGGAAATGTCTAAAATGTTAAAAAGAAAAATGACCAAGCTCTGGACAGAATACATCGATAGGTTTGTTTCAGTTGCTAGGAGACGAAGCATCGTCGAGAAAGTACCAACATACGAGGAGGGGATGTACAATGGATGAGAAAGGTGGTTAAACGAGTAACACGTTTCATGCTTCAGAATTAGAACAAAACAAAGTTCGGATGATAATATGAATTATACAACAAAATGCCCCTCGCTTTAAATGCACGTGTTGTACAACCTTCTACCGTTACTTAAAAAAGTGTTAAAGTGTGAAAATAATGTCGTATTAAACTTCAGAATTATGAGAGCGAGCATCAACGTATGAAACGAAACTTTTAAGATATGTGTTATTTTAAGTAAACAATAGATTGATACAAACTTTACACGATAATTTGCATAGTAACAATGTACAGGCGGCATTACCACAAGGCCTAACGCTTTCTAATGTTCGAAACAAATATACTTTGACTTAACGGTTAATAACCATATTTTTGTTATCAAATACAGATTGGTATTGAAAAGTTTATTCTTTGTTTGTTTGTTTTTTTCGCAGAAGTTCTGATGATTTCACGTTTATAAAATTTACATAAATACACCTAATAATGGATCTAAAATGTTAACTTGTAACTTTGTTTAAACGTAGACAAG
>NW_013689476.1:0-1008 GCF_000517525.1 Limulus polyphemus | reverse complement strand
TATATATATATATATAAACATACTGTGCGTAAAAAGTGACAATGGTGGAAATGGGTATAATGATGAGATTTCGTGACAAAACGCCGGTATTTTTGGATCGACCTGTAATGTTTGATTGTTCTTTTCGGAAGGGGTGGCAAAGGTTACTAATAGCTGCGTCATGTTGCCTCGCGCTGTTATCAGTCGTATTTTTTATGTTTGCAGTTAATCGACCAGGCCTGGTTTGATGTCCGCGTTGTATAGAATGTTGTGTTCCACTTGGCTGTTAGATCTATGGAACCTTCTCGACTTATCAAAATCATATTTATTCTTAGCTGGACACCAGTTTGATTGTGACCGCAATAAATGGTATTCTTGTATTTCTATAAAAAATGCTTCTATTATGTTTTGATTGTTCGTGTAGGTTCATAACGTGAGATTGAAGCTCAATGTAACATTCACATTTGACGGGTTATTATCCATATCCAGTTTTGTTTTATGTATGATAGCTTTCAACTGTTTACCAGAAGCTGTCGTTAGGGGTCAGTTACTCTACAGAAAGACGAAAAATGTAGACGTTGCTAATAACGCGTAAAATGTACATATATTTTAAAATCTATCTCATGTATATATATATATAAGGAAAGTAATTTTCTCATTATCAATACAAACTTATATATATATATCGTGCCTCTTTAGAAAGTAATTACAATGATATGCCAAAGTAGGGATAATTATTTTAATTTTAAGTAACTCGGTTTTTGTTGTTTCAATAGTTTTTGTAGTATTAAAACTTTCTATATTACTATAGCTAGCTAGTTTATTGATACTTATCGATCCTACTTGTCTTTACAAAAATTAAAAATTTGTTATTATACTTGTTTGTTGTTTCCTTTTATTAACTATATTTTTGTGTGCCAGCAATACTAAGTGTGGGGTGCGCTTATACCCGATTCGATTTTATTACTCATCAGGATTTCTACCAACCTACCTTCAAAGTTAATTATATGCCCAAAGTAGCGCATCGTC
>NW_013689475.1:0-1008 GCF_000517525.1 Limulus polyphemus | reverse complement strand
TTTGCTAAATAATCTCATGTTTATAGCATCGCGTTTTAAACGATTGATAAACAAAATAATTTAAAAGCGTATCCAGTTAAAATGATAATAATAAACACATTTAAGTTGTCTTTAATCTTCCCAAAAGAAAAATGTTGCTTCGTTTTCTTTTTCACGGTTAGGCAGGATTTTAAATCTCAATTTCTGCAACTGACTAATAACAAATAAGGTCAAGAAAATATAGTAGATAACCGTGTAATATGTCTTTTTTAGGTGATTTTCCAAGTACAATTTAATGGAGCTGTGTATAATAAAAAACGGTACATATCAAACTCACAGATTAATGGGAATGAAAGCTAAATCCAGATAAAAAACAACTTGGTGGGATTTGGTTATCATATGGAGTTACATTGGTGAACTTTAAATTGTGAAAGGATTAAGTTTAACTATGATTTCAAGGTGAAGTGACAAAATTCAAGTAAACTGCTTATTGACTATATTCTCTTTTTTTACAGTGGTGCCAATTGTTATTAAACTTTAATACTTTGCAGATATTTGGTCATTACTGCACGAAAAAATGAACAAGGATGAAGAATCAATTGCACTGATGTGTAATGTATAGTTTCTCGAGGATAATCAACAAAGGAGAGAAGAAGTTGGGTCCGTAAATTGTCCGAGGTATACCACATCGGAACTTTATGTGGTAGCCAGATCCCATCAAGTTGTTTTATATCTGGATTTAGCTTTCATTCCCAGCATACCACATCGGAACTTTATGTGGTAGCCAGATCCCACCAAGTTGTTTTATATCTGGATTTAGCTTTCATTCCCAGTATACCACATCGGAACTTTATGTGGAAGCCTGTTCCCACCAAGTTGTTTTTATTTAGATTTAGCTTTCATTCCCAGTATACCACATCGGAACTTAATGTGGTAGCCAGGTCCCATCAAGTTGTTTTTTATCCGGATTTAGCTTTCATTCCCAGTATACCACATCGGAACTTTATGTGGTAGCCTGTTCCCACCAAG
>NW_013689474.1:0-1009 GCF_000517525.1 Limulus polyphemus | reverse complement strand
TCAGATTGTGAGTCGAGCGCCCTAACCACCTGGCCATGCCGGGCCTTTCGCTTATGGATAATACTTGGTATGGGTTTGTTTGTTTTAAGTTAAGCACCAAGCTACACAATGGGCTATCTGTGCTGTGCTTATCATGGGTATCAAAACTCGAATTCTAGCGTTGTAAGTCCTAGAACATACCGCTGTGCTACTGGGGGCCCTGGTATGGGTAATCTGGAAAGGCTTAAACTGTACAGACATCGAGACACAACGAAGAGTTGGTATAGAATAATTAACACCCTGAAAGATAGGGTAATCTGGACAGGCTTAAACTGTACAGACATCGAGACACAACGAAGAGTTGGTAAAAGATAATTAACACCCTGAAATATAGGGTATTTGTAAAAAAAATGTTGTGTATTAATTTCTGCAATTAATAATTTCAATACATGGAACTACATTTGTCATTTCATAAAGTTTTACTTTTTGTAATACTTCTCAAATATATTCATATGATAAGCATAAGTATTCTTTTTATGGAAAGCACCAGTTTATTCTCTAGTGCATATAATAATAACATGTCTTCTTATTTAGTTTCCCAGATTTAGCGACAACGATATTAAGAAACGTACCTGTACGCGAGATTCTGTAAGTCCAATTCTCATGGCTAACTCCTCCCTCATGAAAATATCTGGATAATGTGTCTTGGCGAAGCTCCGCTCGAGTTCCTGAAGTTGGGCAGGAGTGAATCGGGTGCGATGTCGTTTTTGCTTTCCAGTTTTGTCCGCATCAGAGCTTAGGATTTGGCCTGAGCCGCCGCCACTTCCGCTCCCTGATATAGTCATAGGTCGCGCGTGAACACCGGCAGACTCCAACACCTGGAGTGTAGGTCCGCCGGGTGAATAATGGTGGTCCACCCTGCCGTTAGGCTTAAGGTTTTCTCCTGCTCCATCGTTCTTAGACACTGGAAGAAAAGGAGTTGCCGAACATGGCTTTATAGTGGCCGCTTAATTTTAGTTTCATTAGTTTT
>NW_013689473.1:0-1009 GCF_000517525.1 Limulus polyphemus | reverse complement strand
CTTATGGTGAAGGGTTAAGATATGGCTCGCACATTACGATGGTAACCAGAAAACAATGGATATAGCTTGATTTTTACTTTCATATATTAGACAGTGGTTACTACTGTTAACTTCTGACATGCCCTTAACCTCTCGACCGTTGGGTCACTGTTGTTAACGTCTGACATGTCATGTTTCTTCGCCTCTCAATTGTGAAAAAAAACAAAAAACATAGAAGTTAACCGTCATCTTTTTTAATTTTTATAAGAAGATTTTTGTATTAACATTTTAAGTTAACTGTTCATACACGCAGTGATAGCCAAACTTTTCTATCTTATGGGGGGGGGGGTTAGAAACTTCCCAAAACACTTACCTCTCCATTTTACAAAACCTTCTGGGTATTTTGGGTTATACTAGAAGTAATAGGCTAATTTACCACAGCCCGGACGTGTCCTAGTGGTTAGCGTGTCGGGCGGGCCTGTAGATCGAAAGGTCCAGGGTTCGAGATGTGATGCAACTGAATAAGCTCTGTATTATCAGCTGTGGGAGCATATATAGCGATGGATACTGCTGACCAGCTACCGTCTGTGGATAGTTGTTCAAAATTAGGAACGGATATACTTAAATCCATGTACTTTTTGACCGGCCTGTATAGCAGCTTGAAGATCTACACATATTATTATTGTTCGGTTGTCAAGTCTCTCATATTTGGAATCGCTACTCCCAAAAAAGTATACAGTAAGATTCAACAAAGATAGTGTATCATTTATTAGGCTGTGGACAAACTAAGCTTATCTGGTACAGGAGCCATTGCACTAAATCAGTGTTAAGTGTTCTTTGTATTCATTGCTGAATAAATTAGATATATGTTTGTCATTGTATTACAAACCCACTTGTTCGTTGTCCTTGTGATAACATCTGGACTATCCCTATTTTATATTTTGTAACTTAGGTTTGACTGTCAGATAAACCATTATATGGCAAAGGTGTAAATATCATAAAGTCAGTTAACCCTAAAGGTGTAAATATC
>NW_013689472.1:0-1009 GCF_000517525.1 Limulus polyphemus | reverse complement strand
TTTAATGAAGCTTGCTGTAAATCAGTATATTCCTATCCTTAGTTTGGTGAGGCTTGCTGTAAATCAGTATATTCCTGTCCTTAGTTTGGTGAGGCTTGCTGTAAATCAGTATATTCCTATCCTTAGTTTGGTGAGGCTTGCTGTAAATCAGTATATTCCTGTCCTTAGTTTGGTGAGGCTTGCTGTAAATCAGTATATTACTGTCCGTGGTTTGGTGAGGCTTGCTGTAAATCAATATATTACTGTCCGAGGTTTGGTGAGGCTTGCTGTAAATCAGTATATTACTGTCCGTGGTTTGGTGAGGCTTGCTGTAAATCAGTATATTACTGTCCGAGGTTTGGTGAGGCTTGCTGTAAATCAGTTCCTGTCCGTGGTTTGGTGAGGCTTGCTGTAAATCAGTATATTCCTGTCCGTGGTTTGGTGAGGCTTGCTGTAAATCAGTATATTCCTGTCCTTAGTTTGGTGAGGCTTGCTGTAAATCAGTATATTCTTGTCCTTGGTTTAATGAGGCTTGCTGTAAATCAGTATATTACTGTCCGTAGTTTGGTGAGGCTTGCTGTAAATCATAATATTCTTGTTCTTGTTTTAGTAATACTTGCTGTAAATCATAATATTCTTGTTTTTGTTTTAGTAAGGCTTGCTCTAAATCGTAATATTCCTGTCCTTGGTTTAATGAGGCTTGCTGTAAATCATAATATTCCTGTCCGTGGTTTGGTGAGGCTTGCTGTAAATCAGTAATTCCTGTCCGTGGTTTAATGAGGCTTGCTGTAAATCAGTATATTCCTGTCCTTGGTTTAATGAGGCTTGCTGTAAATCAGTATATTCCTGTCCTTGGTTTAATGAGGCTTGCTGTAAACCACTATATTGTTGTCATTGACTTAGTGAGTTTTATGCTAAATCAGCATACTTCTGTCATTGTTTTAGTAAGTCTTATGCTAAACTAGCATATTCCTGTTATTACTTTAGTGAGGCTTGCACTAAATCATAATATTCTTGTCCTTGTTTTAAT
>NW_013689471.1:0-1009 GCF_000517525.1 Limulus polyphemus | reverse complement strand
CCTACATAACACGTCTTTTTTTTACAGCTTAGTTTATGAAATAAACAAACCTCTTCCCTCGCACAATCATTCTAGTATAATATTAACATACGTCTCTCTTTAAATATTCAAGATTGTAGGACAAACAAACAACCATCTCTTTACATAATATATAGTGAAACAAGCATTTCTGCCTAGTTACAGACACCTCTTTAAGCAACCGGCTTGTAGGATAAACAACAAATTTCTTTAAAAACCTAGTTTGTGTAACAAATTTGTTCCACAATCCTGTTTGTAAGATATTTAAAAAAACAAAACAATCTGTTTACATAGACTAGCTTGTAGGACAAACAAACAAGTCTCATTGCATAAAGTAATTTGTGGTATAAACAAACCAACGTATTTACATAATTCTGCTTGAAGATAAACTCAAATCTCTGTTTACATAAAATGATACGTAGGAAAACAAACAACCGTGTCTTTACACAACTTATTTTATGAAACAAACGTATTTGTCTCATTACACAATCCTGCTTGCAGAACAAACAAACATGTCTGCTTACACAACCTGGTTTATAGGACAAACAAACCTTTTTTTTTTTTTTACATAACCTAGCTTTCAGGACAAAAAAAAAATCGTCCATTTCTTTACACAACCTAGTTTGTAGAATAAATAAATTTGTAATTTTCACCCAACCCTGCTTCAAGGACAAATCTCTTTCTTGTTGCCTAAACTGCCTTGTAGGAAAAACAAATCCGTCTCTTTAGCCAATCTTCATTGTAAGACAAACAAACCCCTCCCGTTTCTTTACACAGTAGAGTTTGGGAAATAAATTCGACTCTCTCTAGATAGATCCGAACTGTAAGTCACTTTTTCCTCTTGTAAGGTAACCTAGTCTGTGGATTAAATAAAACTGCCTCTTCAAACAATTCTGTTTGCAGGACAAACAAACCGATCTTTTCACACCGCCTAGTTTACGAAATAAACATATCTGTTTCTTTACATGATCCTGCTTGAAAGATAAACAAG
>NW_013689470.1:0-1009 GCF_000517525.1 Limulus polyphemus | reverse complement strand
AGAGGAAAAGATATCACATTATTCAGGTCCAGTAATATTTAAACTATTTAATAATTTTAAAACTTGAATATTTAAATCTTTAACTCATAGATTTAACTTCAAAAGATTATTCAGACTTACGCGATAAAAGTAATAGTATTCGAATTCCGTTTCTTCTTTTCCAAAGCTCACGTTGTTTAGCAGAGTGTCCGTGAAGTTTACGAAAAGTTCGAGAACGTCTGAATGTTGCAAAAGAAAAGTCGAAACGTTGTGGTTTAGCATTCTACTTCGCCTGATGATAACCGAAATGAAGATTTGTTCGGCAACGCTGCAAGATGATAACGCTCTCACGTCACGATTCTCCTTCTGCAAAATGTGTGACTTCGCAAAGACTAACAGCGCCATTCCGGACTTTCTTTTCACGTGCGTGGATACAGATGCGGTAGATCTTACAAATCTTAAAAATACTCCTTCTGTGACGCAGTAACGAATCTTCCTTCCTATTGGTTATTTAAGCCCAACTACAAAGCATACCGCCACGAAGCTCTTTTGTATCTAAGACATATACGTGCAGTTTGAATTTATCTTTTTTTTGTAACAAATTCAATCGGATTTTTGAGTAACACTACTGCGATAGACTTCTCGAGTCCTGAATTGATAGGGAAAGCATCTAGTACCCACTGCCAACCCTAATCGAACAGTGTAACTTCATCGTCACTTTGATAACGCATCTACGGCTGTAGAAAACGAAATAAGGACCTTTGGATTCACAGTCTGACACGATAACCTCAAAGAGTCAGAAATAAGGACATGTTTAATTAGAGAATCTGAAGATCCAATAATGTGAAGTCACGACCAGTCCACTTGACATAATATGAAGTCACGACCAGTCCACTTGACATAATGTTAAGTCAATACCAGTCCACTTGACATAATGTGAAGTCACTACCAGCTCACTTGACATAATGTGAAGACACGACCAGTTCACTTGACACTATGTACAATTCACAACCAGTCCACTTGACATAAT
>NW_013689469.1:0-1009 GCF_000517525.1 Limulus polyphemus | reverse complement strand
TTGTATAAGTTTTGCTTCCTTAACGGTACCCTCAGCTAGTATATATATAAACCATATCAATACAGGCAGATACATCATATGCACAAATAACCTAGTTCTTAAACGTAGTTATTGTGAATCTGGAGACCCTGCTTGCCCCTCCCTTGTACACGCCCCTGACATGGCGCTGTCTCATGGGATAGAGCTATAGGGAAAACGACCATTTATACTTTTAATTTGTGTATTATTTATTCAGATTAGTTTAACCCTACAAACGACAGCACGAGCCAAACAAGCTGCTCCGACTTTCGTAATAATACGAAAACTGGAAACCGAAAAGATGGAGAACAAAACTAATAACTTTGTTGCAGTCTAGAAAGAAACTGACCTTTTACGTAACGCACGCTATCATCCCACGCAGTCTAGTATTTCTTAGAAAACTCAACTACAATCAAAGAGATACCCGGCGCATAATATATATAATTAGAAATAGTGAGGTTCTTTTCAGGACGCTGAAGCGTTTATTGATTGTTTCGTATCAATTTTATAGACAAGCTTATTACACGCAATAACGCAGACATCAGATTCGTACCACTCCCCCAATACAACTATGAGGAATTATCTATGAGCACCTTTCTTTCAATGTAAACAAAATAGATATTGTGGACGAATTGGTTTATTGGTTTTCAAGCGCAAAGCTACACAGTGGGCTATCTAGGCTGGGTCCAATACGGGAAATCGAACCACGGATTTTAGCGTTATAAGAGTGAAGCTTAGCACAGAGCTACTAGGTAGCTAGCGGATAGAAAAACAAACTTTTAAATATCTAGTGAGAACTTTGACTGTTATGAGATCCGCCCCCCCCCCCAAAGTTTACTTTAGCGCAAAGTTCCACATTAAGACATCCACGCTTAGTCCGTCGCAGGGAATCGAACCCTTGTGTTTTCGTTTTGTAAGTCTGTGAACTTACCGCTGACTCACCGGAAGACGTCCATAAATAGAATATAAAGTGCTATATATGAGAAACTTA
>NW_013689468.1:0-1009 GCF_000517525.1 Limulus polyphemus | reverse complement strand
TATATATATATATATATATATATATATATATATAATAAAACCATATTACGAAAAACAATTTCACACACATTCATATATAGATATGTATGTGTATCAACATTTTAAGGTTCCTCTCAATGTATTGAAAACGTAGTACACTGAATATACGAAACTTAGAACCACACTTCCGTTCCCCACAGTTTTTCCCATCACAACTAGCCCAACTCTGATGGATGAGTGAGATAATAGATCTCGTTGGAACGTCTCAGAACCCCAACTTCCGGATCTTGACACTAGAGTACTGGTATGCTATAGTGTTTACAGGACAACATGTCTACATAGTAACACCGCATTTTCTCAAACATACCCTGTTTTTCATGTAACAATTTCTTAAATTACCATTGCATACGGTTATTTGGTCGGTATTAAAACTATACAAGACAGATTATTTATATTAAATGTTAATATTATACAGTTTAACTGCGTTAAACGTTTAATGGGTAAAAGTTAAGGGGATTAGAACTTTAAGTGTTAGAATTAATGTAATATAATTTTAAATGAATGTAGCTATAACTAAGCCTTAATTATCAAAACAGGTAACTGTACGAGTAACTGACCGAATATGTTTTTATAATTATCTTACAGTTAATTCAATACAGAACTGCGATATATTAATACTGAATGAAAATAAAATAATTATAGAAGAAGTAGTACGCCAATCGAAGTAGCAAATAAGTCGACGCTAAAAATAACTTGAGAATAGGAACAGATTCCTGACGCTTTACCAAAAGTTTTGAAACACTGTATGGAATAGAGTTTTGGTGGGAATCCAGAGATGAGAAGTTGATGATATAGCATTCATTTCATTAATACTTTTAAAGCAATTTTAAGACATATATTACAACAGATTGAAACTTCGTTATTTCGTACTAAGAAAATTTACTATACTCGACGACTTATAACACTAAAGTTCGGAGTTCGATCGTTGCGGTGAGCATAGCACAGATAGCTAATTGTCAGTAATATATAT
>NW_013689467.1:0-1009 GCF_000517525.1 Limulus polyphemus | reverse complement strand
CTTAGATAGTACCACACACAGGGTTGTTACGTTCAATCCGTGATTCACTCCTTAGATGGTACCATACACAGAGTTGTTACATTCAATCCGTGACTCACTCCTTAGATGGTACCATACACAGAGTTGTTACATTCAATCCGTGACTCACTCCTTAGATAGTACCATACACAGAGTTGTTACGTTCAATCCGTGACTCACTCCTTAGATAGTACCATACACAGAGCTGTTACATTCAATCCGTGACTCACTCCTTAGATAGTACCACACAGTGTTGTTACGTTCAATACACGACTCACTCCTTAGATAGTACCACACACAGAGTTGTTACATTCAATCCGTGACTCACTCCTTAGATAGTACCACACACAGAGTTGTTACATTCAATCCGTGACTCACTCCTTAGATAGTACCACACACAGAGTTGTTACATTCAATTCATGACTCACTCCTCAGTATCATACACAGAGGTGTTACGTTCAATCCGTGACTCACTCCTTAGATGGTATCATACAGAGAGTTGTTACGTTCAATCCGTGACTCACTCCTTAGATAGTACTACACACAGAGTTGTTACATTCAATCCGTGACTCACTCCTTAGATGGTATCATACACAGAGTTGTTACGTTCAATTCATGACTCACTCCTCAGTATCATACACAGAGGTGTTACGTTCAATCCGTGACTCACTCCTTAGTTGGTACCATACACAGAGTTGTTACGTTCAATGCATGACTCACTCCTCAGTATCATACACACAATTGTTGTTCTTTACATTCAATCCGTGACTCACTCCTTAGATAGTACCACACAGTGTTGTTACGTTCAATACACCACTCACTCCTTAGATAGTACCACACACAGAGTTGTTACATTCAATCCGTGACTCACTCCTCAGTATCATACACACAATTGTTGTTCTTTACATTCAATCCGTGACTCACTCCTTAGATAGTACCACACACAGAGTTGTTACGTTCAATCCGTGACTCACTCCTTAGATAGTACCAC
>NW_013689466.1:0-1009 GCF_000517525.1 Limulus polyphemus | reverse complement strand
AATTTAGACGAAATATTGTCAGTTGATTTATACTGTTTAATTTAGACAAAATACTGTCAGTTGATTTATAATGTTTAATTTAGGGAAAACACTGCCAGTCGTGTTGGACTGTTTAATTTAGACGAAATAGTGTCAGTCGAGTTAGACTGTTTAATTAGGGAAAAAAACACTTCCAGTCGTGTTAGACTGTTTAATTTAGACGAAATACTGTCAGTTGATTTATACTTTTTAATTTAGACGAAATACTGTCAGTTGATTTATACTTTTTAATTTAGACGAAATACTGTCAGTTGATTTATACTTTTTAATTTAGACGAAATACTGTCAGTTGATTTATGCTGTTTATTTTAGAGAAAACACCGTCAGTCAGTTAGACTGTTTAAGTTAGAAAAAACACTGTCAGTCGAGTTAGATTGTTTAATTTAGAAAAACACTGCCAGTCAAGTTAGACTGTTTAAGTTAGAAAAAACTCTGTCAGTCGAGTTAGACTGTTTAATTTAGAAAAAAAACACTGTCAGTTGATTTATACTGTTTAATTTAGAAAAAACACTGCCAGTCAAGTTAGACTGTTTAAGTTTGAAAAAACTCTGTCAGTCGTGTTAGACTGTTTAATTTAAGGAAGACACTGTCAGTCGATTTATAATGTTTAATTTAAGGAAAACACTGCCAGTCGAGTTAGACTGTTTAATTTAGAAAAAAAACACTGTCAGTTGATTTATACTGTTTAATTTAGAAAAAACACTGTCAGTCTAGTTAGACTGTTTAATTTAGAAAAAACACTGTCAGTCAAGTTAGACTGTTTAATTTAGACGAAATACTGCCAGTCGTGTTAGACTGTTTAAGTTAGACGAAATACTTATCCAGTGAAATCATTTATTTATTGAATCTAACCAATCACTTTAGTAAAAGTTTTGTTTAAAGCCATAGGTTTTATATCTGTACAGCATAGAAATGAAATATAGGTATGAAATTAAAGTGATTATAAATGCCAAATCCGAAACAACCATTC
>NW_013689465.1:0-1009 GCF_000517525.1 Limulus polyphemus | reverse complement strand
AAAAAAAACCTATATATCGAATCTCCATTCCAACATCTTATTTACCTCAAATATTATTTTAAAAACTTGCTGTTAATTTTAACATTATCAACCAGCTATTTCTCATAAGATCTTTTGGTTTTTCCTTTTGTTTTAGGAACTCTCTTATCTTGAATTAAAATAAACTTCCCAAATCTGACCTTAAAAAAAAACAACTTTAAACTCATTTTCCAAATTCACTAATGATAATTAAGTCTTTTCTTCTGCCTTAACAAGAAATGAAATATTAGTTTCCATCTTAACATGTAGGAGAAAATCAAACCTACTTATGTCATTCTTTTCCAAATGTTTTCTCAATTTAATTCTTGCAAATACATCCTAACAATAAATCTAAAATGTCTCTCCTCTCCCCCTCCCAAATCAGCTGTGACTATATGGTATAGAAAGACATCATGAATTACTATTGAAAACCATCTGACGAGAGAGAGAGAGAGAGATGGTTTTGATAGAGATAAGTAGTGACGAGAGAGAGAGACTACTTATCTCTATCAAAACCATCTCTCTCTCTCTCTCTCGTCACCACTTATCTCTATCAAAACCATCTCTCTCTCTCGTCACTACTTATCTCTATCAATGTCTAAAATTAATCTCCCATAATATATAATAGTACTGTCTGTTGTACGTACACGACTTGGATGGATCCTCAATAGTACTGTCTGTTGTACGTACACGACTTGGATGGATCTTCACCAAAATTGGTATGGTTCATTAGGTCCAAGAGCGGATACTTACAAGTTTTCAGTTTTGCAGTTTTTATTGTCATATTTTTACCACTACTTCACCCCTGTAGATGCATAGAGAGAGTGACACACACACACACATTTATTTTACTCTGTTCTACACTGAACTAATTAGGTCCCGAGATTAATTACTGTCCATATTGTTGCATTACTTTTACTGTTCTTAGCAACATGTAATCTCTAACTTACCTGGACCCATAGCATCTATTGTCCACATTGTTACATTACTG
>NW_013689464.1:0-1009 GCF_000517525.1 Limulus polyphemus | reverse complement strand
CAACGTGATGTGTTAAGTATCTAGTACCCTAGCTAGCTGATGGAATGTGTAATTATTGTTACATGTACCAGCGTGTGATTTTAGGTATCCGATAATCTAATAGAACGTGTAAATAATCTATATAGTAAGTATCAAGTATTTTGATTTATTGTGTACAGATTTCAATAGACATTAACTTACAGTGTTCAGTATCTGATAACGATGTTAGGTGTCCAGTACCCTTACTGATGTTTAAATATTCCAGTCTATACAATGATAATATATGAAACTATTATAGGCTGTTTTTGTTTTTGCTTTCATTGAGATGCTTGTATTGTTTCACTAGAGGGAGCTTTACGTCACGTTGTGAGCGCTATCCTAACACCTGGAATATTTTGGAAAGTTTAAGAAATGGTTTGAAAGTATACAAAATGCGTGGTAGGTGAGATAAGATTGATTTAGCCAGTCAGCTAGTTCAATGCTCTAAATTTTGAGTGTGTATTTTCAACGAAGTAACAGGCATACGAGAAAATTAGCGAAAATGTGAAACTTCTATTGAGACATTGTTTATTATTGAAGTTAGGCGCATAAAAGTTGTATTTATAAAACTTATAACAGAAGAATTAGGCCGCTTTCGTTATCATTAAATCGAATAGACTTTATATTCTTCATCTTATCGAATAATCTAAACAGAACTTGTCCAACAACAGAAATCGTCACAATAAAACAAAGCACTAACTTCTGCAGTCCTAATAAACAAAGAGGGGTTAAAAAGAGGCGTATTCTATTAATTTTTATAGTGAGTTACACGAAACTATGAATAAAAATAGACCCCCTCCCCCAGTGGCACGGCGGTAACTCTACGAACTTACAACGCTAGAAACCGTGTTTTGTTATCCGTGGTGGGCAGAGCACAGATAGTTCTTTATGCTTAGCTACAAACAAACAAACAACAAAAATAATATTATATCCATAACCAAAGAAGCTGGTTTTCTGAATTCGGGCATAAAAAAGCCCGAAAAAACAAAAC
>NW_013689463.1:0-1009 GCF_000517525.1 Limulus polyphemus | reverse complement strand
TATTAAATGTATTATACAAATATGATGGCCAATATACCTACAGTTAACAATTGCAATAGGTCTTGTCAATTTAACCAAAGTAACAATTATGTAATCATGAAACTACATACTATAACTCTGAATGTATTAAATGTATTATACAAATATGATGGCCAATATACCTACAGTTAACAATTGCAACAGGTCTTGTCAATTTAACCAAAGTAACAATTATGTAATCATGAAACTACGTACTATAACTCTGAATGTATTAAACGTATTATACAAATATGATGGCAAATATACCTACAGTTAACAATTGCAACAGGTCTTGTCAATTTAACCAAAGTAACAATTATGTAATCATGAAACTACATACTATAACTCTGAATGTATTAAATGTATTATACAAATATGATGGCAAATATACCTACAGTTAACAATTGCAACAGGTCTTGTCAATTTAACCAAAGTAACAATTATGTAATCACGAAACTACGTACTATAACTCTGAATGTATTAAACGTATCTTCACAACATTTGGCCAGCACTTAGTAAACATTACAAGTATGTTGTACACAAAAGAGTTTTTTAAGTGAAGTATTTTTTACTAAAGATTTAAAGGCAAGTTTATGAAACTTATTGAGTGGGAGTGAAAGGTGATTTTCATGCTAAGAATAAAAACACTTCTTGCAGCTTTCATATTTCATTTGCATAATTTCTAGAATCTCCAAACTGATTATCAACACTTTTTTTTTTCAGTAGAAATTGATATCTTATTTTATCTAGCCTGACATTTACTGTAGTAAAAATCATCAATGTACAGTAAAATGTAATGTTGAAAAATATGAAATAAAATAAGAAATATCTTTTGTTTTTCTTGTTTTCATTTTATTTTATTATTTTAGTGTTCTTTGAAGTGTGTTTAACTAGCGTAACAAAGCTATAAATCACCTGGTGAGAGTTTATGATAAACTATAAAGTCGCATCATGCAGTGGCAGCCTGTACGTGTTCCTCGAAGAGAGACCA
>NW_013689462.1:0-1009 GCF_000517525.1 Limulus polyphemus | reverse complement strand
GATAGTCTTATTTCTTGTCTTCATGTTACTAAGATGGTTTGATAGTTCTTATTTCTTGTCTTCATGTTACGTAAGATGGTTTGATAGTCTTATTTCTTGTCTTCATGTTACGTAAGATGGTTTGATAGTCTTATTTCTTGTCTTCATGTTACATAAGTTGGTTTAATAGTCTTATTTCTTGTCTTCATGTTACATAAGTTGGTTTAATAGTCTTATTTCTTGTCTTCATGTTACATAAGTTGGTTTAATAGTCTTATTTCTTGTCTTCATGGTTTGATAGTCTTAGAATGTCCTGTTGATTAACCAATCACAGAAAGAAGAAGATTTGAAGGTCTCCAAGCATGTTTCGTCCACACGTTTCATCGCATGTGAAGATTTATTTTGGTGTCACGAATATTGTTTGGAAAACAAAGATAGTCCCGCCACAAAACGTATCTTGTTTCTAAAGTTAGTCCAACTACACCGGTCACAAAGTTTTATTAAATTAAAAGGCTAAATAGTTTATTAGAATATACAGTTTACCAATGTCTGCTGAAATAAAGTTACAGGTGAACCATATCAGCCATAAAGGTTTGTCACCATACCATTACTGCTTCGCAATGTTTGCCATAAAATGTTGCTCAAATAATTTTAGATTAGCATATTTCTCGAAATAATGTTACAATTTAACAATGCCATCCAAGAAGAATTACTCAGATGATGTTACAATTTAACAATGTAACCCACAAAAATTTGTTGAAATAATGTTACAATTTAACAATGTAACTCACAAAAATTTGTTGAAATAATGTTATAATTTAACAATGCCATCCAAGAAGAATTACTCAGATGATGTTACAATTTAACAATGTAACCCACAAAAATTTGTTAAAATAATGTTACAATTTAACAATGTAACTCACAAAAATTTTTTGAAATAATGTTATAATTTAACAATGTAACCCACAAAAATTTGTTGAAATAATGTTACAATTTAACAATGTAACTCACAAAAATTTGTTGAAATAAT
>NW_013689461.1:0-1009 GCF_000517525.1 Limulus polyphemus | reverse complement strand
CTCTTGAAGTGTCAACTAAACTTCTCAGTACTGGAAGTTTAGTTGACACTTCAAGAGAGAATTATTGAAGTACCAGCCTCGCTTGTTCTATTAGAAGAGTTTCTGTTCATGTGTGTGTGTGTGTACAAGTACGAAAGTAAATAAAATGTAACTTCCAAAACCAAAAAAATATGATAATCTACTGTAGAAGATGAACATAATCCTACAACATTTCGTCTCCACGGCAATCTTACTGTAAGTCCAATATGTCTGAACAAGAATTCTGTGATCTGTCTGTGTGCGTGGAAATTTGTTATAATAAACAAACACGGCATACGACTAGTTTCCTTACCACGTGTCAACACACTCAACACGGTTAGACCCTCGAATTTTGACGTGGCTTTTATTCCTGCCACAAGTACTACTCCTGGAAAGTTTTCACTAGTTTTTGTGGATTTTCGAAGTTCGAAAATAAACTTGTAGCAGTAATATAAATGTTTTTTTTTTTGGTAATCTAATGCATGTATGTATATATTTCCCATCGCCAAGCACGTATTTCCAGGGATTTATGAACTCGTAAAAAGAATTATGCGTTGTCATCATGTGACCTCATCGTTACCTAGTGAAACAACTGGATACTTTTCGTGAATATTTAAAAACTACTGCTTGAAATCCGCAGTTGGAGGAGTCGTCACATTTCTTATCGAATTATCATAACGTGATAAAAAAAAACTACTGATTTAATTACCTTTCGGAGCATTGATTTCTACCGTACTATTATAGCATGTCATGATTTTTACAGTATTGTTATAATATCGCATGATTTTCACAGTATAGTTATAATATCGCATGATTTTCACAGCGTTGTTATAATATCGCATGATTTTCACAGTATTGTTATAATATCGCATGATTTTCACAGTATTGTTATAATATCGCATGATTTTTACAGTATTGTTATAATATCGCATGATTTTCACAGTATTGTTATAATATAGCATGATTTTCACAGCGTTGTTATAATATCGCA
>NW_013689460.1:0-1009 GCF_000517525.1 Limulus polyphemus | reverse complement strand
TATCTGTTGTTTCTATAGGATACAAGTTCTTACAGACAAACTGTCTGTTGTTTCTATAGGATACAAGTTCTTACAGACACACTTTCTGTTCTTTCTATAGGATACAAGTTCTTACAGACAAACTTTCTGTTCTTTCTATAGGATACAAGTTCTTACAGACAAACTTTCTGTTGCTTCTATAAGATACAAGTTCTTACGAAGAAACTTTCTGTTGTTTCTATAGGATACAAGTTCTTACAAACAAACTTTCTGTTGTTTCTATAGGATACAAGTTCTTACACACAAATTTTGTTTTAGGAAATATTACTTTTGTTATGTAAGTTGTCTCACCAGCATCAATTACGATATATTACTTGGTTATGTAAGTTGTCTCACCAGCATCGTTTTAGGAAATATTACTTTGGTCATGTAAGCTGTCTCACCAGCATCGTTTCAGGAAATATTACTTCAGTTATGTAAGTTGTCTCACCAGCATCGTTTTAGGAAACATTACTTTAATTATGAAAGTTGTCTTACCAGCATCATCTTAAGAAATATTGCTTTGGTTATGTAAATTGTCTCACCAGTATCGTTTTAGAAAATATTACTTTGGTTATGTAAGTTGTTTCACCAGCATCGTTTTACAAAATGTTACTTAGTTATGTAAGTCGTCTCACCAGTATAGTTTTACGAAATGTTACTTTAGTTATGTAAATTGTCTCACCAAGATAGTCTTACGAAATAATACTTTTCTTATGTAAGTTGTCTCACCAGCGTAAATTATAAAATATTACTTTATTTCTGTAATTTGTCTCACCAGCAACGTCTTAAGAAATATCACTTTAGTTATGTTTCACCAGCATCATTTTACGAAATAATACTTTTGTTATGTAAGTTGTCTCACCAGCTTCAATTACGAAATGATACTTAGTTTTGTAAGTTTTCTCACCAGTATCGTTTCAGGAAATGTTACTTTAGTTATGTAAATTGTCTCACCAAGATAGTCTTACGAAATAATACTTTTCTATGT
>NW_013689459.1:0-1010 GCF_000517525.1 Limulus polyphemus | reverse complement strand
TCTGGAATGATTACTTAAGTTCTAAGCGGTATAAAATCTAAGCCTGGAATGATTACTTAGTTCTAAGCGGTATAAAATCTAAGCCTGGAATGATTACTTAAGTTCTAAGCGGTATAAAATCTAAGCCTGGAATGATTATTTAAGTTCTAAGTTGAGTAAAGGAACTTTTCAATATTCAACTCCCTCAAATACTTGAAAAGTTACAACAGACTTTCAATGATGAGGAAAATGTATAAAATATTCTTTAAAATTTAAGAATGTATTGTCATTATTTTCATATTTTAACTATAATGTATTGTCAGTATTTTCGTATTTTAACAACAATGTACTCTCAGTCTTTTGTATTTTAACAGGTAAGTACTTTCATATTTAAAACAAATTTGAACTGTAACATACGGGCTCTAGCCTTAGCTATTTCTGAAGGAGTGCGTGCTATAATGGTCTTATACCACGAACGTCTAGCATCTAAAAAATAAAATGAAATTGACAAGTGTAAGACATATGAGCAGTTCTTCTAAATTTTCGAGTCTATTTTATCATCATGACAAAAACCACGTATGTAATATAATTTTGCAAGAAGTTGTCATTAGTACATCATAGCAAAATTCGAGTTTACATAAATCAAACAGTTAAAAAGAATTATAACGCCAAAAAAAATTATCCCACGAAAAAGTGCATGCATGATAAAGTGGAGAATTAGGAATCGTTAAGCCTAACTTAGCGCATATGTCTAGGAAAACGTACGGAAACTCTGTGTTTTACACGTTTTTTTTTAATGTCTTGTCTTAGTTCACTGAACCGCACAAGGAAACCTCATTCCTAGTAAATTATTTTAAATTAGTAACTGTTTGTTTGCTTCAGCTTTGAAACAAGTGTTATCTCTGTAAAGAAATATACATTATAAAGCAAAGTAATAGTAGCATGTAATCCTTGGGTTAGTGACGATCACATTATACACAGTTCTTTACATACCTGTTGATTGTAGTTGTTCACTCTGGCTAGTGACTATC
>NW_013689458.1:0-1010 GCF_000517525.1 Limulus polyphemus | reverse complement strand
GTCTTTACGTGGTATACCTTTGTACTAATCAGTGCAGTAACCTATCTTTACGTGATATACCTTCATACAGAATCAGTGCAGTAACCTTTCTTTACGTGGTATATCTTTGTACTAATCAGTGCAGTAACCTGTCTTTACGTGGTACCTTCATACCGAACCAGTGCAGTAACCTGTCTTTACGTGATACCTTCATACCGAACCAGTGCAGTAACCTGTCTTTACGTGGTATATCTTTGTACTAATCAGTGCAGTAACCTGTCTTTACGTGGTATATCTTTGTACTAATCAGTGCAGTAACCTGTCTTTACGTGGTATACCTTCATACCGAATCAGTGCAGTAACCTGTCTTTACGTGGTATATCTTTGTACTTATCAGTGCAGTAACCTTTCTTTACGTGGTATATCTTTGTACTAATCAGTGCAGTAACCTCATACCAAATCAGTGTAGTAACTATTTTTTTTCCTGGTCTATCAGTTAATTGATAGCTGAAGAAGATCATCATTGGTCTCTGAAGATGAAAAACCACACACACACACACATTTTTTTTTCTCTTGTAAAGTTCAAGTTTATAAATTTCGGAATATATATTTTTTAAAACTTGGTAACTAAAAACAAAGAAATGTATGTGTTCACAATCCCCGCTGTATTTTAACACTTATTGTCAGGTTAATACCCCCCCCCCTCCCCGGATGTAAGTAGGAACACAAGCCTACACGCATAAGTTATAGTAGGTCGTAAACCCTCTCGTATTTTCGGCAAAATATTTTTTGTGATGTCATATTAATATTAACAGACAAACTACTTACATATAAACCTTGTAATGAGTATAACTAATTATATATACTCTTCCCAATAATGTCTCGTTTAGCACAAAGTACATTCACATTTCTGGATAATTGTTCAACGTAATGATAAACCGTTGTGTTGTCCACTATTAGTTACACCGCTCGGTCGTTTTAAGCTATAACTATATATACGGTTAATACTAGCTATATAACAGTTCCGTATA
>NW_013689457.1:0-1010 GCF_000517525.1 Limulus polyphemus | reverse complement strand
CTACAGCAACCAACAAATAATATTATTTGGTATGAAATCAAGTTGATTTTAAAATATAGAAGATAGATGAAATGGTACTTGAATGATGTTTCTAAAGTAAAAAACAAACAAACAATGTTACTGTATCAATATATTTAAAAAAGAGATTAGAGACGGTTTCTGGTGGTCATACGCACGGTTCTGAAACTTCCATGTCTGTAACTATTAACAAGTGAGCATGCTGTTAGCACACACACACATATATATATGTAAAGTGCTTTGAGACCAAATGAAAGGTTTTATAATGAAAAAGGCCGAACAAGGCCTAGCAGTAAGGATACTCGGATCGTAAATCCTAGGATTTATAGATTGTGTCCCGTTGCCGCAAAAGCGTGGGTGCGCTAAAAGAGTGACGGTGAAATCCCACTCTATTTGTCAGACAGAAGTAGCCCAAGAGTTGGCAGTGGGTGTTGCCGTTTCTCTAATCTGACAGTTCAAAATTAGGGACTTGTATGCAAGAAAGCCCTTTGCGTAGCTTTACGCGAAAATTTTGAAACAAACAAACATCATTAAACGAAAAATGTTTTCAGACCACTTAACACTAAAATCTGACATACTGTCTATATTACATTAAGCTGCATAGACAATATTATTAAAATCTGCAGTGAATTTGGTGTTATTGTTAACAAAAAAGTAAATGTGGTACGGTTGACATATAATTAGAATATTGTATGGTTGACATATTATTAGACACTCTTCTCAACTTTTACCCGTGCCCTGATTTTATCTGACAGTGCCTCGAATTCCCAGTTGGCGCCTTGAAAAATCAGAATAAAAAACTGTAATTGATATCATACTGAAACGCCGAAAATTCCCGCGTCTATGGGCCCAAGCCCCGAATCTTTTAAGTATCTAACGATGCCTTTGAAAAGAAGAGTAAAAAACAACAAGAAATAAGCTACTGTACAATTTTTTCGTGTTGTGACCATCAGAAATTATTAATTTTTTGTTTTGTTTGGTCTAATAGCCTA
>NW_013689456.1:0-1010 GCF_000517525.1 Limulus polyphemus | reverse complement strand
AGCTACCAGTAACAAAGAGATTGAGATATTACATATTATATAAACAAGTACTACTGGCAATGATTCGTTCTTCAGTATAGTAATGATAATATTAGTGACACTTGCGCTAACTGAGCTTACAGAATCACATGATATATTAGCAGTTATATAGCCACCATTTTAACCTCCTAATCTTTAATCATCGCAGCAAAGTTGCCTTTCATTCGAGTTTTATTACCATATGTAGGCAAATATGAGTCTTATTTAGTGAGTTTTCTGGCAGTTATTTTCACATGGTCAGTTCCTCCATGAGCGTCTAAAGGAAAGGATGGCATTCTTGCTTCCAATAATTCAGTTTCTGTGTATTGCAAGATTGTTTTTCTTCCACTAAGCTGCTCTTCTCTGGTATTTTTATAATGCCAAAGTTGAATTAAATGCGTTGAATGTCTTCCATAAAGTTTACGTGGCGGTTGACTGTAATGAACCGAAACGATAAGACTGCAAGTTCGTGTACATTCACAAACCCATTATCGTTATTAACCCAATATTTTTAACGCTCATTCTTGCTCTTTTGCTGTAACCTTTTGGTTTTGTACCATATATATTTACTTGGCGGAATTTTCTGAGATTTAACTGCATTTTTCGCTTTATTCTTTGGTAGAGTTAAGATTGAGACATCGTCTCTGACAAGTCCACTTTCCGTAAACAACTGTTTTCGATCAACCATTATAGTGATTACTAGCTTCTGTTCCTCTTATTGGCTGATAGGTCAAGACTTTCCAAATTTGTTCGATTACTACAAACTTGTCTGACCAAACTAGTGGCTTAGCAAATTTTTTATGTACAATTTCCAGTTCTTAATTAAATAAGTCCTCATAGACTCTGTTTACACCGATAGTTTAAGCATGTGTGGCATGTTGGTCGTTATCTATTGTTCGAGCAGCGTGTGTAGGACATAATGATCTTTCTCTATTGTTCGAGCAGCGTGTGTAGGACATAATGATCTTTCTCTATTGTTGGAGCAGTGTGTG
>NW_013689455.1:0-1010 GCF_000517525.1 Limulus polyphemus | reverse complement strand
CCGGTTACTCAGAAAACAGTTTAATGTCCTGGCTACTCAGAGAAAATTTTAAAGTGGCGGTTACCCACAGGAAAGTTTAATATCCCTGTTACCCAGAAAACAGTTTAATGTGGCCGGTTATCCATAAATCAGTTTAATGTTCCGGCTACCTGGACTACAGTTTAATATCCCGGTTACTCAGTTGACAGTTTAATGTCCCGGTCACTCAGAGGACAGTTTGTAGTCCTTGTTACCCAGAAAACAGTTTAATGTACCGGTTACTTAGAATAAAGTTTAATGTTCCGGTTACTTAGAATGCAGTTTAATGTTCCGGCTATCCTGCGGACAGATATATGTCCTGGTTTCTCAGAGTACAGTGAAATGTCCCGGTTACCCGGAGGACAGTTTAATGTTTCGGTTGCCTTTGAAATAGTTTAATATTCTGGTTACCTAGAAGACATTTTAATGTCCCTGTTACCCCCCCCCCCAAAAAAAAGAAACAGTTTAATGTCCCAGTTACAGAAGACATTTTAATCTCCCGGTTACCCAGCGGTCTTTGATTTGTATTCAAATTCTACCTCATATGGTAATTATCTCTATCTGTCTTTAACTTTAAGCGTTGTATAATACTATAAATATCACAAAGAATAGTAGTGAACCAAAAAAAAAATAAGAGTATGAGCCTCAATAACATTCTTTAGCATTAACTCTCTGGGCATCTATTGCAGGGCGCTAATGGCTTGGAATCTTTTCTTTGTAATACTTCAAAGTCATTGGGAAAAATTCACTTTCTTATATTCTCACAGGGGTTTAATCAAATTAAAGGTTTTATTCAATAAACAATGTGAAGAGTTTGAAAGAAAGTGTTTAAAGCAACAGTTCGTAATAACGTAACATAATATTTTGGGACAACATGGGACCTATTGGTTGGCTATTCCATCCTCTAAACTAAATTAAAATAATTTTGAAAAATCATAAAGCCAGCCCTTATCATTCATATACTTACCAAGCTTTTTCTGAAACTTAATTAA
>NW_013689454.1:0-1010 GCF_000517525.1 Limulus polyphemus | reverse complement strand
CCCAACAGTACCAGGAGAAGGAAACTATCTATGGTAGACAATTACTAGTCCCTGTCTGAGATATGTTTTTTAAACAGAAAACCTAAACTGTGAACAATGAATTGTTGGAAATGAGGATGTGGTTTGGTGAATCGTGTTATACCCAAGTTGCTGTAGGTGGTAAAATGGTGAGAGGTGAATTGTTTAAAAGAGTAAATAATGTTACATTATGGATGTGATGAATAATATTCAAGTTGGTGAAGGTAAAACGTCTTAATTCCTTAGTTCTTTTTCACCGTTAAATTCATTATAGGATGTGTGTGTTTTTGATTGAAAAATATGAATAGATGTTTATTTGAAACTTACCTTTAACGTGAGTGTTATGTGTGTAGAAAGGTTGGAGACAAAATTTCCACATTAAATTCATGCAAAAGTAAGTAATGCTCCTGGAGTTGTGTAAGTGCCACTTGGACATTGGAAACACCCTAAAGAGCCATATTCATAATTGTAATTATCACGTGGACAAGGAATGCATGTTGTTTCCTTGGTTCCTCTAAAATATCCTGGTTGGCATGGATCTAAGAAAAGGATCACTAAGATATAAATAGTGTTAACATTGACAATGAAAAATAAAATATAGGATGAAATATGTAATTAATATTTCACTGCTTCGTTTATTCAAAGCACTTTATCCTTTGTGATTTATTGAAAAATTAGAAGTGAACGTCCTTTGAAGCAAAGTACAACTTACAACAGAGGTTTGATCTCAGCATGAATCCATCAGGGCATTGGCTGTCTTTCTTAGGTTGTACATATGCTAAAACAAAGTACAAAAAGTGTTTATAGTTCAAGATTTGTTAACATAAGAAATACTATTTTGCTCTGATATGGCCTTGAGGTGATTTTATGAAAGTTCTGTGAATCGAGAAAATAATGTTTATTAAACAGAAAAGATAAGCCATCATATATTTTGTTTCTACCTAACAGGATTTTCCGATTTATGGGTTTTTCTGAAGAAAGGTAATTACTCA
>NW_013689453.1:1791-2010 GCF_000517525.1 Limulus polyphemus | reverse complement strand
CCTTTATAGTAAGTTGAAACATTTATTAGGTCTTGTACGTTCTGAATCAAATAACTTACTATAAATGTTAACATTTATTAGGTCTTGTACGTTCTGAATCAAAAACTTACTATAAATGCAAATCGTCTTGTACGTTCTGAATCTAATAAATCTTCCTTTATAGTAAGTTATTAGGTCTTGTACGTTCTGAATCAAATCAATGTTCCTTTATAGTAAGTT
>NW_013689453.1:0-791 GCF_000517525.1 Limulus polyphemus | reverse complement strand
GTCTTGTACGTTCTGAATACCTAATAAGTGTTCCTTGATAGTAAGTTGATTTGCTTGTACGTTCTGAATCAAATCAAGATTTGATTCAGAACGTACAAGACCTAATAAATGTTCCTTTATAGTAAGGTCTTGTACGTTCTGAATCAAATCAACTTACTATAAATGAACATTTATTAGGTCTTGTACGTTCTGAATCAAATTAACTTACTATAAAGGAACATTTATTAGGTCTTGTACGTTCTGAATCAAATCAACTTACTGTAAAGGAACATTTATTAGGTCTTGTACGTTCTGAATCAAATCAACTTACTATAAAGGAACATTTATTAGGACTTGTACGTTCTGAATCAAATCAGCTTACTATAAAGGAACACTTATTAAGTCTTGTACGTTCTGAATCAAATCAACTTACTATAAAGAAACATTTATTAGGTCTTGTACGTTCTGAATCAAATCAACTTACTATAAAGGAAGATTTATTAGGTCTTGTACGTTCTGAATCAAATGAACTTACTATAAATGAACATTTATTAGGTCTTGTACGTTCTGAATCAAATCAACTTACTATAAAGGGAACATTTATTAGGTCTTGTACGTTCTGAATCAAATCAGCTTACTATAAATAAACATTTATTAGGTCTTGTACGTTCTGAATCAAATCAACTTACTATAAAGGGAACATTTATTAGGTCTTGTACGTTCTGAATCAAATCAACTTACTATAAAGGAACACTTATTAGGTCTTGTACGTTCTGAATCAAATCAACTTACTATAAAGGAACACTTATTAG
>NW_013689452.1:0-1010 GCF_000517525.1 Limulus polyphemus | reverse complement strand
CTAGTGCCTTCTATTCCCACTAATGATATCTATACCCAGATAGAGTCATAACCTGTCTTCTTCTCCAACTTCTAGTGTCTTCTACTACCAGTAATGATATTAATACCCAGATAGAGTCATAACCTGTCTTCTTCTCCCACTTCTAGTGCCTTCTACTCCCACTAATGATATCAATACCCAGACTATTCTAGTTTAACATGTTTTGAGTTATAAGACTATTCTAGTTTAATATGTTTTGAGTTATACGACTTATTCTAGTTTTAATATGAGTCGTATAACTCAAACATATTAAAACAAAAATAGTCGTATAACTCAAAACATATTAAAACTAGAACAGTCGTATAACTCAAAACATATTAAAACTAAAATAATTGTATAACTCTAAACATACTAAACTAGAACAGTCGTATAACTCAAAACATATTAAACTAGAATAGTCGTATAACTCAAACCCTATTAAACTAGAATAGTCGTATAACTCAAAACATATTAAACTAGAACAGTCGTATAACTCAATCATATTAAAACTAGAATAAGTCGTTTAACTCAAAACATATTAAACTAGAATAGTCTTATAACTCAAACCATATTAAACTAGAATAGTCGTATAGCTCAAACATATTAAACTAGAATAGTCGTATAACTCAATAGTTTTAATATGGTTTGAGTTATACGACTATTCTAGTTTTAATATGTTAGAGTTATACGGCTCTTCTAGTTTTAATATGTTTGAGTTATACGAGTATTCTTGTTTTAATATCTGTTGAGTTATACGACTATTCTATAATTAATATGTTTGAGTGATACGACTATTCTAGTTTAAATATGTTTTGAGTTGTATGACTATACTTGTTTAAATATGTTAGAGTTATACGACTATTCTAGTTTTAATATATTAGAGTTATACGACTCTTTTAGTTTTGAGTTATTGGACTTATTCTTGTTTTAATATGTTTTGAGTTGTACGACTATTCTAGTTTTAACATGGTTTGAGTTATACGAGTATTCTT
>NW_013689451.1:0-1010 GCF_000517525.1 Limulus polyphemus | reverse complement strand
CTGTTTTTGAAAACCCGGTATTTTAAAAAGTTGTTTGTGCTTGAATAATTTTTACTGTAATTTCCTGAAAAAAAGTTGTCTTAAAAATAAATCTTAGTTATTGTTTCAATGCTGTAGTACTATATAATTTTCTAGATATTAAATAACCACGTTTTAAGCGATGTTTTTCTGAAATTACTATGTAAAACAGAAACGTAAATAAAGTAGTATAGAAATTTTTATAAGTTAAGCTACCAATCTAACGTGCGGATCACCGAACATGCTCGCCCTTTCAGTCGTGGTAGCGTTATAATGTGTCGGTCAATCCTGCTTTTCATTGGTAAAAGTAGCTCAATAATTGGCGGTGAGCAATAATGACTAGCTGCCTTCCCTCTAGTCTATCACTTCTAAGTTAGGGACGACTAGTGCAGATAGCCCTCGAGTAGCTTTGCGCGAGATTCCAGAAAAAATAGAGAAAACTAGCGAGAAACGTTTAAACTCCGAACTAGCATATAACAACGCTTAAAGGCACGTTTTAACCTTACTAAACGTGTAAAAGTATAAGATTTAAGGCGTGGTTTAATTTAAGTATAAGTTTCTACCAGTATTGAAACATTTAGAATAGAGTTTCATAAAAATATGTTGTATAGATATTCTAATATTTGAGGCACATTTTAACTTTATTAGTTTTTGTTTCTTCACTGTATGATAGCGTATCTATTTTTCGCATCGAGTAAGAAAATCAAGTATCTTATTGTAACTCTAGACTCTTAAAATATAACATCTCGTCAGCAGTGGATTTTGAAGATACCAGGGATTTGTGAGGTATGGCCGCGGTCTAAAACCTAGTATGACCTATCAGATAGTCGTACAACCATCCATCTCATAATAACTATCTTGATTTTTCAATAAGTATTCTGACTGCTTAACAATGGGTAGTACTGTCACAGAATGCCTATATCTGATGTTTGTTTTATTCTTCAACATTCACAGCTTTAATTATAGTATTTTGGCACTTGTGTATAAAGTTC
>NW_013689450.1:0-1010 GCF_000517525.1 Limulus polyphemus | reverse complement strand
TAACTCTTCAGCTAGACAGTCTTGTATATCAAACAGTTTGGTGGTGACTTTACATTATTTTGTTTGTAGGGTAAGATGGAAGAAGAAAATAGCCCCTCTGAACTCTCTGACATTGTAGACGAAAGAGAATTTGGTCTTGAGGAGGAGGTGAGTAAATGGCAGCTTTGTTTTCTGACATTGTAGAAAAGAGAAAAAGTTGGGCTTGAATAAAAAATGGGTAAACAACTATTCTGGGCTCTTTGACGTTGCGAGGAAAAAAAGAAAGAAAGTCCGATTTGGGGGGGGGGGTGATTAGTAACCAATAGGGAAGAACTATGAAGTATCTGATACTGTAGAAGAAAGAAAAGGAGTTTAAATTGAAGGTAAGGTGAGTAAAAATTTTCTCTGACATTGTGGAAGAACTGGAAGTTGTAATTAAATGGGAGGGATGAGTAAACGACTACTCTGAAACTGTAGAAGAACAGAAGTTGTGTGGGGGATGAGTAAACGACTACTCTGAGACTGTAGAAGAACAGAAGTTGTGTGGGGGATAAGTAAACGACTACTCTGAAACTGTAGAAGAACAGAAGTTGTGTGGGGGATGAGTAAACAGCCATGCTGATCTTTCTGACGTGTTTAAAGAAAAGAAGATGGAAATGAGAAAAAAGTGGTTCCGATCTTTGTGACAATGTTGAAAGAGAGGAAATTGGACTTGGAGGGGAGGTTAGTAAAAAAAGGTGCAATGAACTCTCAGCGTAGAAGAAATAAGAAATGACTTCTACGGAATGTGAGTAAACAGTTGTTTCTCTGAAATTGTAGAAAAAATGGTTTAATCACAAGAGCGTGAGTAAACTGAATTTTACAAGAAACAGTTAAATTTTATCTTTATTGTGTTCTTTGACCTACCTATACTGCTTTGTCAATAGGTATTTTATAAAGAGATAGTAACAACGTGTTTATCTAAGTTTATATCTATTAATAATTTCTGAATATTATTGTACCAAAAAAGAATAACAAGCATTAATTAGTTT
>NW_013689449.1:0-1010 GCF_000517525.1 Limulus polyphemus | reverse complement strand
CATGTTGACTGACTCGATGGGGGGTATTAAAAACGTTTATCATTCAGTCCAGCAACTGATGTTTTTTCTTCATAATATTACCTTAGAAATATTTTATGATCGCTCCCCAGTGGCTTAGCGGAAAGTCTGAATACTTATAATGCTAAGAAAATAAGCGGGTTTCGATACCCTTGGTTGGCACAATACAAATATCCCATTGTATAGCTTAAAAACAAACCTTTTGTTATTTTAAATAAACAACGTGTTTATGCGAAAAACGTAATTAACAGTAACTTTCTTTCAGAGTTAAAGGGTCTTTTTACTGTCTTGGTTAATTTTAAAGATGATTTTTTTTTTCAGTTTTTAAACAGGTAATAGGCTATCATACTACGTCATGTAATCTAGAATTCTGAGCTTAGTTGAATATTTTTGTTTACTGGAATGCCACTTTGGCCGAAGAACCAAGCATTTGTGAAAAACAAGCGGAAGTGCAAGAAATACGACATCTTGCGCAATAAGAGTTTTTGGATCTGTACCTGGAAAGAATGGTATGTTTCAAACATCAGAACAGTAGCAAACCTAAGAAATTCCAGCGTTGCATCTCTAATCTTTTGGTAATTCAAATAACATTATATTAAATTAAATATTTCATTACTTTTGTTTTCTCTTAGATGGGTTAAATTTACTGGGGAACAAGAAAAAAATTCTTTAAAGATTCATTTATCTTCATAAAGTTAATTTTTGAACGAATTAGTTAACTTAAGAGATATTTTCATACTTTTGTCTGTTTTATTTTATTTTTTCGGAGACAGATTGCCAATTAACTGCACATTATGATGCTACTGCGCATGCGCAATCATTGCATAGCGTGCCTTTTTCCTCAAAAAATAAATACAATACAGAATAGAAGTTGTTTTAATATATTACAATCGACTATTAAAATAATTGTCTTTCTTTTCTTGAAATCCTGATAGATAATGAATGAAAACATTTTGTATTGAACATTTTTTGTAAGCATTCGTTTTTTTTTT
>NW_013689448.1:0-1010 GCF_000517525.1 Limulus polyphemus | reverse complement strand
CTTACACTGCTAAATTAGGGACGGCTAGCGCAGATAGCCCTCGTGTAGCTTTGCGCGAAATTCAAAACAAACAAACAATAAACCCATCTAACGGCGAATGTAAGAAACTATCATTAAATACGATCACGAATGTCAAGCTGTTGTTCTCGTTTATAAGGTGTAACTTATAAGTGCGATTAATTAAAACAGTATGTATATTTTAAAGTTTAATTCATATAACCAAAATTAACTATCAAGTCAAAAGCTGATCTACTGGAAGCCACTATCGCTTATTATAACTTCTCGTTTAGATAACATGATGGTTAATGAAAGATCTGACGTTAGAAGATTTATGAGTTAACTTCTAGTGTCAGATGTGACGTTGCACGTTTAAAAATGGCGGAAATATTTGTTCGAATTTGATGTGGCAAGCTTTTCTTTCACTCGGGTCCTTTCTTAAGTAAAATACATTAAAGAAAAATCCTAACCAGTTTTCTTCCAAGCTTAATGTGTAAAAAAGCGTTTGTGTCTTCTCTTCGTAATGATGGCCAAACTATAAGTGGTTCATTATCGTGACCACAGCTTAATGTGGATAAAGAATATTTAGCCACGGAGTGACCTTTATGACCCCGAAAGATATCCTCGGATAAAATGAAATTTATTTCACTCATTATAAAACAAATAATAGGAATGAAACAAAGCCAAGTACATGAAAACGCTTTTAGTCCAAATCCATCACTTACATTACAGTCAGAGTACTACATGGTTTTGCATCATTATGATCAGATTGGTTTCTTGATGTGTGACCTCTGTATTTCAATCTGTACTTAATTTTTGTTGATTAGATATTTTGATATATCATGAAGAACTACCATATGAATATATTTTCTCTTAAAAACTAGTTCAAACATTAAAAATTGGTGATTTAGTGCAGTGGTTCCCAATCTTTTCTTCACCAAAGGACCCCTTTTATTATCATTTTTCCCTCACGGCCGCCATGTTTTTGAAATATTCCGCCTACCCAACAAACT
>NW_013689447.1:0-1010 GCF_000517525.1 Limulus polyphemus | reverse complement strand
TATAACGCCCCCGCGGCTGAAAGGGCGGGCATGTTTGGTGTAAAGGGGATTCGAACCCGCAAATTGCGAGTCGAACGCCCTAACCACCTAGCCATGCCGGGCCTCAAATAAGTATATAAAACTGTCAAAGTATAGATTAAATTTTATAAATTGGTGATTTTGGTTTTAATTCTTGTTTCTTTACTTTTCATAGCAGGATCTCTACTTCATTTTAAAATTCATAATTTTTTAATCCTCTTGATACAGTTAAAACTTTTGGAGAAAGATGGTTGGAAAGATGTCCGATAATCAAAGCTTCCTTAAAGTTCAATGTGATTTTTGAATGATAAAATATTTGCTCAAGAAATAGGAGTATTATGAAAGTAAAAGTTTTGTTTCACATATCGATTTTAAAATTATCTCCTATTTATGTTATAACGTCTTTCAGTTTTTTTTTAAATATAATCAAAACTTACTAAACATTTATTTCAAAGAGTTCCAATGGAACATTTCTAATATTTGAGTTATTCAACAAAAAACATTCATAAATACTTAAAACTAGATGAAATAATATTTGTGTTCTCTTCAAACTGCAACTTTTTCATCTTGTTAAATCAAATGTTTGATGTCAAAACCTTGAACAACAAGCAAAGTAAATTAAAAGCTACTTCATGTCAACTTTATTATCTTAGCTTCGATATCATGTAAGTTAGCTAGTACTATTCTATGTTAAATGGCTTACTTAGATAGAGGTTATGTGGATTATGTAGGTGGAGCTGTCCGTTCATACATTTACTTTCACTTCTCATCTCAAACAAGAACATTGACAGTGTATTAAAATTAATAGAAAAAATAATTATAAATATGTATATATTAATTCCATGACGTATGTATCATGTGTAGCACCTATATATTTGTTATAGAACACATTTCCAACCATTTGACACCGCATTGTCATCAGAGCGACTTGCAGTTGGAAAATATGTAAAACCATTTTCAAGGAGGAAGACTGGTATAGAGTGAGTGTAAAG
>NW_013689446.1:0-1010 GCF_000517525.1 Limulus polyphemus | reverse complement strand
GGATGAATGAAGTGCTCGTTACCTGGTTTACAGCTATTTCAGTAAAGTGTTCGTTACCTGGGTTACGGCTATTTGAATGAAGTGCTTGATACTTCGTTTACAGCTATTTGAATGAAGTGCTCGTTACCTGGCTTGCAGCTATTTCAATGAAGTGTTCATTACCTGAATTCCAGGTATTTCGCTAAAATATTTTAAAACTGGTTTAACTAAAAACCTGAATTTCTAGACCTAGTAAAGTCTATTCTTTGTCATAATTAGTGGTCGACTACATTATAAAAACACGAATTTTTAGACCTAGTAAAGTCTATTCTTCGTCATAATTAGTGGTCGGCTACATATAAAAACCTGAATTTTTAGACCTAGTAAAGTCTATTCTTTGTCATAATTAGTGGTCAACTACATTATAAAAACCTGAATTTCTAGACCTAGTAAAGTCTATTCTTTGTCATAATTAGTGGTCGACTACATTATAAAAACACGAATTTTTAGACCTAGTAAAGTCTGTTCTTCGTCATAATTAGTGGTCGACTACATTATAAAAACATGAATTTCTAGACCTAGTAAAGTCTATTCTTTGTCATAATTAGTGGTCGACTACATTATAAAAACATGAATTTTTAGGCCTAGTAAAGTCTATTCTTCGTCAGCTTTACCAGATTTTTGAGTCTTGACTTTGTCATGAGTAGTGTTTCGTGTTATTTGATGAGTGGTGTCCGCTGGCCAGACAGTCTGATTTATAACCTATTAGATACTTTCAAAAGTCTTAAAGCGTTTGTTGTTGTTGTTTTTGAAACAATAAAAGTGCTATATTGTTGTTGATGGTAGAATTACATTAATTATGCCCAATTTCGTCTGAAATGTTACTGTTTTAAGCTATTTTTATTTTAGGTAATGAATGCACGGTTTTAAATTTTTCCGTGTAATCATTGTATAATTTTGAGATTTCATGCATAAACAGGTCTCTGTTTGATATAATACTGTTACGACAGCGGAAGTCATGTGACGCTAGT
>NW_013689445.1:1464-1867 GCF_000517525.1 Limulus polyphemus | reverse complement strand
AAGAGTAACATAAACGACCATAACATAAAACGACCACAAAAGTCGCAAAAATGATAATAGAAGGCTAGAATTTTGCATGTAAATACGCAAGTATGCAACGAACCTTTAACGTTGCGTAGTAATATGCAGAGTTTTACCTTCCTACTGTTTGTATTAAAGGAGTTATGGAACGTTTTGCGTTTTGTACCAGTACTTCGTTCCATTTGGACGGATCATCTCCAAATTTTGTATGAACACCAGATGGTCCTAAATTGATGATTCTTCTCCAAATTTGGTATGTAGGTACATTTTATGTTACTCTTTTATTGGCTTTTCTGAAAGTGTATGTGTACTGCAGTGAAGCTTTTAGTTACTGATTGTTTTTCGATTTCTTTTTCGACCACAAAAAAGTCGCAAAAATGAT
>NW_013689445.1:0-607 GCF_000517525.1 Limulus polyphemus | reverse complement strand
CGTTGCATGCTTGCGAATTTACATGCAAAATTCTAGCCTTTTATTATCATTTTTGCGACTTTTGTGGTCGTTTTATGTTACTCTTTTATTGGCTTTTCTGAAAGTATATGTGTACTGCAGTGAAGCTTTTAGTTACTGATTGTTTTTCGATTTCTTGTTACCAGAGGGTCCTAAATTGATGATTCTTCACCAAATTTGATGTGTAGGTACACTTTAACGTTGCGTAGTAATATCAGAGGTTTACCTTCCTACTGTTTGTATTAAAGGAAGCAAAGTTTTACCTTCCTACTGTTTGTATTAAAGGAGTTATGGAACGTTTTGCGTTTTGTACCAGTACTTCGTTCCACTTGGACGGATCATCTCCAAATTTTGTATGAACGTTCGTTGCATGCTTGCTTATTTACATGCAAAATTCTAGCCTTCTATTATCATTTTTGCGACTTTTGTGGTCGTTTTATGTTACTCTTTTATTGGCTTTTCTGAAAGTGTATGTGTACTGCAGTGAAGCTTTTAGTTACTGATTGTTTTTCGATTTCTTTTTACCAGATGGTCCTAAATTTATGATTCTTCACCAAATTCGGTATGTAGGTACACTTTAACGTTGCGT
>NW_013689444.1:0-1010 GCF_000517525.1 Limulus polyphemus | reverse complement strand
TGTAGTAAGCTAAGTAGTCATACTGGATATCTGTAAAGTGTGCTCTGCATGTAGTAAACTAAGTAGTCATACTGGATATCTGTAAAGTGTGCTCTGTATGTAGCAGAGCACACTTTACAGATATCCAGTATGACTACTTAGTTTACATGTAGTAAATTAAGTAGTCATACTGGATATCTGTAAAATGTGCTCTGTATGTAGTAAACTAAGTATTCAATACGGGATAACTGTAAAGTGTGCTCTGCATGTAGTAAACTAAGTAGTCATATTGGATATCTGTAAAGTGTGCTCTGTATGTAGTAAACTAAGTAGTCATACTGGATATCTGTAAAGTGTCCTCTGCATGTAGTAAACTAAGTAGTCATACTGGATATCTGTAAAGTGTGCTCTGTATGTAGTAAGCTAAGTAGTCATTTGGAATTCTATTTAAAGGTGGTCACAAGTCCAGATAGGTTTAAAACTGTATCCATGTTTGCCCCCATACATCTCTTTATGGTTATCAGAATTCGTACATCATCTGGGAAATGAACTTTTAGACCTTCGTATCTGAAGATGCCTTTAGCCATACCCATAACATAAAAATAAGTCTGTTTACATGCATTGTTTGTTCAATAATTAAAAACAACGATTGTCTTCATAATTTTGATATAACTTAGATTTATATCAGTAATTATATAAAGTACTAGCAGTGTACCCCGGCATTGCTCGGATGAAAATGGCTTTATATGTAATATTTTCAGTCACATAATTTATTCATCTTAGTTTACTACATGCAGTTGTAAGAAGAAATAATGAAGCTAACTGCATTTCAAGAATGTATAACTGTTATTTGTCATTTTTAACATTTATTTAGTGTAATTTGTAAAGAGAAATGAAAACAAAATGATCAAGTTTTAATTTCTGTGCATCTCTAAGGAATCTCAGCTATAACCTACATTTTAATTTTTTTAAAATAATTTTTATGTCAAACTTAAAACAGAATATTTGTTAAGAAAATACTATCTCCTGGG
>NW_013689443.1:0-1010 GCF_000517525.1 Limulus polyphemus | reverse complement strand
ATAGAAAAACTGATATATGCCGAATGAAGAAAAATCAAATTGAACGAATTGAAATGACCGACTTTATGATAACACCAACAAGTTAATAATGGGGCCGAGAATAGCGTGGTGGTTAGGGTATTTGGCTTTAGGTCAAGAAGCCCGTGATACATCATAAAAGATACCTCATACTTTCACATTATAACTGTGACGATCACTCCAACAATTTGGGTTAGAATACTCGCGTAGGCGGCTGTTTCTGCTGACTGGTTATTTTCTTACTAACCAACAGTAACTTAGGCGTGGTTATGCCTGAGCTTAAGGGTCTCTAACCTGGCATTTTAGACCATGTTACCTCTACCTAGCCAGAACGTTTAGTGTTAGTCACTACAAATGCTACTCTTCTTGTTTTTTTTTCTTCTTCAGAAGTTCGCATAATCTTTATTTTCACTAATAACCGCCCTTAATTTTGAACTGATAGACTAGAGAATAAACAATCAGTCAACAGCACCTTAAGCCAAATTATGGACTACTTTAAGCGAATAGAGAAATTTGACCCTCACTCTTATAACGCACCTACGTCAGCAAAGTCAGAGAGCGAATTTTATGACAAAGGGACGCGCGAATCATGGGACCTCGGATTCACAGTCCATGGCACACCCAATGTTAGGCCACCTCCGACCCAATTTATAGAAGAATTTCTCTCTAAAGAATGTAATTTCAAAATACTTGTGTTGAAACTTGTGAAATAATTTAACAACAACAACAAAAAAACAACCTCAAATGTAAAACGAAACTGACTTTTAAGAGTACATAAAGGTCTAGGGTTTAGCGTGTTGGACTGAAAGTTGCTGGATCCAAGGTTCGAGCTGTGATACCTCTAAACAAGCTTGGCACTTTCGAATAAGTGACACAATTCAGTTCAAAGATCCGAAAAATAAAGAGCCTTATGGAGACAGGTACTTATGCCTGACCAGTAGTATAAAATTATAGGTGGCTATACATTATCTTCTGACCTGTCCCAAAAGGAG
>NW_013689442.1:0-1010 GCF_000517525.1 Limulus polyphemus | reverse complement strand
TAAACTGTATTGTTGCTAGTGAATGACAAACATGAACTGTATTGTTGCTAGTGAACGACAAACTTAAACTGTATTGTTGCCAATGAACGACAAACATAAACTGTATTGTTGCCAGTGAACGACAAACATAAACTGTATTGTTGCCAGTGAACGACAAACATAAACTGTATTGTTGCCAGTGAACGACAAACATAAACTGTATTGTTGCCAGTGAACGACAAATATAAACTGTATTGTTGCCAATGAACGACAAATCTAGTGAACGACAAACATGAACTGTATTGTTGCCAGTGAACGACAAATATAAACTGTATTGTTGCCAATGGACGACAAACTTAAACTGTATTGTTTCTAATGAACGACGAATATGAAATGTATTGTTACATGAACTGTATTTGTCAATACAACTTATCTGTTTTCATTAAAAAATAAAGATCCTTTTTTTCATATGTCCCTCAAGTTTTCAGTTACATTGTAAATGCACAGTATAGCCATGCTGAAGTCATCTACGAGTAACACTGTGACGTTAGACTTATCGAGATTCCCGAATCAGTCCAGTAAGAAAGTAAAATTTAAGTTTTCACAATGATCCTATGTCGTTTGTAGTCGTTGTTAATAGAGGAATAACAAGAGTAACAGCCAGAGTTAAATCGCTATGGGTGATGAACATAGAGACCATCGCAAAACTCAACGTTAGTACTAACTGTTCCGTCAAACTCATCCTTAAAACTAGACATATAACTACACGAAGTTAATAAGACTGAATTCCAAGTTAAACATTTTATATACTATCAAATCTATAGTCACGCTGTTTAACTATTACAAATTTGTTGTGGGTTTTCTAATTCTCATGCCGTCTGTTTACAGTTTTAACGTTTATGTTGGAGGTTTGTCTGTTTACAATCTTAACATTTATGCTGAAGGTTTATTTGCGGTTTTTAATTTAAGTTGTAGGTTTATCTGTTTATAGTTTTAACAATTATGTTGGAGGTTTTTCTGTTTAAATTTTT
>NW_013689441.1:0-1010 GCF_000517525.1 Limulus polyphemus | reverse complement strand
AGAAGCCACAACAATACGATCATACAGTGAATGTGTTAAACAATGTAGTTAGAACAGTACTGAGAAGCCACAACAAAATGATCATACAGTGAATGTGTAAACAATGTAGTTAGAACAGTACTGAGAAGCCACAACAAAATGATCATACAGAGAATGTGTAAACAGTATAGTTAGAACAGTACTGAGAAGCCACAACACAATAAAAAATTTCACAAAAACCTGAACTATTTGAACAGAGAAAGTCATACTGTAAGTTGTAAAAATGTGTTGTGAACCACATCAGAGAAAAGTGATGATAAAAGAAAGCGTGAACTGATAACACGCTTAGCCAACCTAGTACAGAAATCGGCCAAACTTAACTACCCCCTTAATTAAAAACCTAATAAGTTACTTGACCTGACGGGGATGTGTGGTGAGTATTCCAGCTTTCCTAACTAGAAAACCCACGATCGAATCCGTTTATTACGATCATGAACAGATTCTCTGAAGACTGCGTGCAGCCAGAGTAAGAGGCGACGCGGGGGATTTAAAGTAATTAGTGTTTAGAGTAATTACTAACATTTTAAGTGGTTGTATAGAATATTAACCATGGCAACGAAACACGTTGGTATTAAAAACTCAGATTTTTCCAGAGTTAACGCAATGAATGTTTAGCAACAACAATGTTTAATGTTGGTTTTGTTGTAGAGAAATAATGTTTAATGTTGATTTTGTTGTAGAGAAATAATGTTTAATGTTGGTTTTGTTGTAGACAGACAATGTTTAATGTTGGTTTTTGTTGTAGAGAAATAATGTTTAATGTTGGTTTTGTTGTAGACAGACAATGTTTAATGTTGGTTTTGTTGTAGACAGACAATGTTTAATGTTGGGTTTTGTTGTAGACAGACAATGTTTAATGTTGGGTTTTGTTGTAGACAGACAATGTTTAATGTTGGTTTTGTTGTAGACAGACAATGTTTAATGTTGGTTTTTGTTGTAGACAAACAATGTTTAATGTTGGTTTTTGTTGT
>NW_013689440.1:0-1010 GCF_000517525.1 Limulus polyphemus | reverse complement strand
AAAATAACAGATGAAATATAAAGTTTTGCTCGAAAGAAACACTTGAAATTTATTAAAGAGGTTTTAGAGATGATGCAAATGAAATTTAAGATTTTTGAGGTGAAGAAAAGTGTTTTTAGGCTTAGCATGAAAATCACTTTGCACTTGGACTAGTAAAAAAAAAAAGCTGTTATATTCACTGACAAATCTTTTGTAAAAAACTTCATAAAAAATTGATTTTTTTTTGTGTACAAAAGACTTATTGTTTACTGAAAGTCTGCCAAATTTTGTGAAGATGCACTTACTGTATTAAAAGTTATAATATGTAAACTGTAATGAGTATGAAATGGTTACAAAGTTAGCCAATTCGACTGATCTCATGGCGAGAGAGCTAATCTCTAGTTAATAATTAATCTGAATTATCTGGTAGCATGATAACTTCAGGTTAAAATTATCTAATATTTTAAAAAACATATTCCACAATTAAATAAGTGCTGTGTTTTGATTTTTTGAATTTTTTAATGATTGTTTTTTCTTAAGAAAATTCAATTTAATATTAGTGATATAACTACTTCTTCTTATTCTAGTGTTTTGTTTAACATTTAAAGTTTAGCTTTGATCTAGCTTTTAACCAGGAACATGTAGGAGGCAAAAGTCAGTGTCAGATAAAAAGTGAAATGCATATTAATGTTTTAAAAATACAAAACTTGCCAAAGAACATTATTGTCACAACTTACTGGAATATAGTAATGTATATGCAATGTTTTTTATGAATAAACATTTAAAACTTCTATTTCAGGAGTTGGAAGAAGTTCTGAATGTTTTGATAGAAAATGTTTAAATATAAGTTCTTGAGATAATATGGTTTAAATAATATTTTTTGATGAAATTAAAATCAGTGTACATGTAGCTATGTATTCTAAAATACACTTTTCATGCATTATAGTAATTCAGTTTTTATGTTTATTTAAATAAATGTGTGTTAGCTGCCATTAAAGCCAAAAATGAATATCATTATGAAAAGAAAAAAA
>NW_013689439.1:0-1011 GCF_000517525.1 Limulus polyphemus | reverse complement strand
ATTAATGTTAGCACTACTAAATATCTGTTGTACATGAATTATGAGGGTCCTTCATGTAATGCACCTTTATTAATGTTAGCACTACTAAATATCTGTTGTACATGAATTATGAGGGTCCTTCATGTAACACACCTTTATTAATGTTAGCGCTACTACCTGTGAATGCTTATAGCTAATTACCATGATCTGGTATTATAGATTGTTTACATGTTTATGTTTACATTGTTTATGATTTTATAGATTGTTTACACAAAATGATTTTTTCATAGAGAGATTTTGGACCACTATGGTGTTGCAGTAGTGGACTGTTCTTGGGCTAAGTTAGATCAGACACCTTTCAACAAAATGAAAGGACCACATTTACGTCTGTTGCCGTACTTGGTAGCAGCAAATCCTATCAACTATGGTCGACCTTCCAAGCTTTCCTGTGTTGAAGCATTGGCTGCTGTCTTTTATCTAACTGGTGAGAAAAACATATTTACAGGATCTTCAGATTTTTACATTCTACTTTGTCTGTAAAGTTTACTGTTCAGTGATAATTATTAGAAATATTAGACATTTACAAAATTATTCAAATATCTGTTATTCAAGAAACAATATTTCCTTATTGAATTTGAACAACTTTCAACATGATTTGTCATTTCAGAGAAGTGTTCGTGCTGTAAGAGTTTAGTAACAAGTTAACCAAATATTCAACAAACTCTGCTGTGTTAGGTGTTATCCTAGTCCCTGATTTGATCCAATTTATATTAGCAGTTACATTACTTCTAGATGATCTATAGAAGCTTGATGTACAGCAGGATGATGTATGTACATTTATCTTAGTGTTAAAAATGTAACCTTTGTTTTCAGGACTTGGCTACCTCCTACCTCATAGAGTTAAAATGTAACATTTGTTTTCAGGATAGGAGGACTTGGCTACTTCCTACCACTGGAAGTTAGGTGTACATTTATCATAGAGTTAAAATGTAACCTTTGTTTTCAGGATAGAAGGACTTGGCTCCTTCCTAC
>NW_013689438.1:0-1011 GCF_000517525.1 Limulus polyphemus | reverse complement strand
AATTTTAACGGAAAAGTTTTTGGTTTCTGTTATACATGAAATTATAATTTAAATAACTAATTAAAATAAAGATTAGATGTTAAAGAATGAGTAATTTTTGCGTGATATATTTTCTTAGCGTTATTTATGTATCTCTACTAATATATTTTCTAATTACTATTGATATGCGATCGTTTAGCGCGTTTAGTAACGCGTTTCCCTTCAACAATATGCGGTACAACTATAGCGTAGAATCTAGAAGTTAAGACAATACATCAGATGACTAAAGAACGAATTTCATGAAGAAATCAAAGTAGTTAAAATAAACTGTACAAGGTGGAAAATGGTCTTGCTGGATGTAAAAGACATTTAATATAGAATCCCTCAAATCGGGTTCAAACTGATTGATAAGGACTTGTACGTTTTCAACAACACACTTCATATAGACTAAGTGAATCTGTCAGTTTGTAAGCTAATCGTGAGTAGTTTCGGATACGATTGTTGAACAAAACAAGTACTCCGATTTATTCATACAACATTTGTCTTCTCTAATTACAGAGCTGAGAGTAAGCTTTGCTGAGATTAACACATTTCTACTTAGTCAACAAAAGCCGCTAAATCTGTAAAATATATGATTTTAAACAAGTCACTGAATTTACCAGTGCGAACGAACTACAGGCTTGACTGCATATATGCGTTAATCACTGTTAATGAATAGCGTTCGAGTACAGCATACAATAACGTAAAAAGACAACGTTACATTATACGTTGAACTGAATGATCTCATATACATTAAGTGGCACAGCTGTAATGTTAACGTTATAATTTACTCATTTAACTTTTTCTAGGTTTACTTTAAAAATCAACACAATATAGTGGTGTTTGAATGTAGTTTGATGCTGCACGTAGAAAAAGTGTAAACGTGAAATATTCTAAAAAAGTACCCTATTTTTTTGAGGTAACTTTAAACTTTTTTTTATGTAATTAATAAAGTTGTTGCAACTTATCTGCTGCTATGGTAGAGCTGTTTTT
>NW_013689437.1:0-1011 GCF_000517525.1 Limulus polyphemus | reverse complement strand
AATATTCCGAAAATCCCATTTTTTTTTATAAAACCTGGTGAAGATTCTGAAAATCGTATAGCTTTATTTAAAAAAACTGTTGAATATTCCGAAAATCCCATTTTTTTATAAAACCTGGTGAAGATTCTGAAAATCGTATAGCTTTATTTAAAAAAACTGTTGAATATTCCGAAAATCCCATATTTTTTTATAAAACCTGGTGAAGATTCCGAAAATCACATAAAATTTATAAAAAACAAAACTAGTATAATTTTGTATAAAATAGTTTAAATTCTAAAATGTCATAAAATTTATAAAAAAACGGGTTAATATTCCAAAAATCCCATAGGATTTATTTTAAAAACTGGTTAACATTTCAAAAATCCCATAAAATTCATTTAAAAAAATGGTTAAGAATCTAAAAGTATTTTAATTTTGTATAAAACCTAGTTGAGACTCTAATATTTTCGTAACTTCATATAAAACGTGGTAAAGATTGCGAAAATCCCATAAAATTTATAAAAAACCTGATTAAGATTGTGGAAAAATTATTATTTTGTATAAAACCTGGTTGACTTTCTAGAAATTCCATAATATTTATAAAAAACCTGGTGTAGATTTCGAAAATCCCATAATTTCATAGAAAACCTTATGGCGATTCCATATATCCTATATATTTGCATAAAACTTTGTTAAAATTTCGAAAATTACAGAAATTTGTATAAAACTTGGTTGAAAATTTCGATAATCCCAGAAATTTGTATAAAACTTGGTTAGGTGTTAAAAAATGGCTTTTGTTTCCTGAAAAGTCTGTTCATTCTCTCACGTGCACAAAATTCCTCAGTTTATTTCTAGTTAACTCAAATAGTGGAATGGTTTACTGACTATTATAACACGGAAGAGACGTTAAGGTATTCCAAGTTTCTTTAACACAATATTGGTTAAACAGATATTGTAACTTATGTTGAGGTATTCCAAGTTTCTTTAACACAATATTGGTTAAACAGATATTGTAACTTATGTTGGGGTATT
>NW_013689436.1:0-1011 GCF_000517525.1 Limulus polyphemus | reverse complement strand
GAAATAAATGGATATTAACTACACACATAAGAAAAAAAAGGATATTAACTACACACACAAGAAATAAATAGATATTAACTACACACATAAGAAATAAATGGATATTAACTAAACACATAAGAAATAAATGGATATTAACTACACACATAAGAAAAAAAGGATTTCTACAGTAAACTAACTGACATAATACTCAACTATCCAAGTGTCGAAATTAGCAAAACCTAATACCTCTCCCCAGACCATCCATATAGAAACCTGCCTATCTAGTTAATGGGTAACTCACCTGTCTAACTATTTATTGGGTAACTCACCTGTATAACTAGTTATTGGGTAACTCACCTGTATAACTGGTTAATGGGTAACTCACCTGTCTATCTAGTTAATGGGTAACACACCTGTCTATCTAGTTAATGGGTAACTCACCTGTATAACTAGTTATTAGGAAACTCACCTGCCTAACTAGTTATTGGGTAACACACCTGTATAACTAGTTATTAGGTAACTCACCTGTATAACTAGTTAATGGGTAACTCACCTGTCTAACTAGTTATTGGGTAACTCCCCTGTCTAACCTGTTATTGGGTAACTCACCTGTTTAACTAGTTAATGGGTAACTCACCTGTATAACTAGTTAATGGGTAACTCACCTGTCTAACTTGTTAATGGGTAACACACCTGTCTAACCTGTTATCGGGTAACTCACCTGTTTAACTAGTTATTAGGTAACACACCTGTCTTAGTTATTAGGTAACACACCTGTCTAACCTGTTAATGGGTAACACACCTGTCTAACCTGTTAATGGGTAACTCACCTGTCTAACCTGTTAATGAGTAACTCACCTGTCTAACTTGTTAATGGTAACTCACCTGTCTAACCTGTTATTGGGTAACTCACCTGTCTAACTTGTTAATGGTAACTCACCTGTCTAACCTGCTATTGGGTAACTCACCTGTCTAACCTGTTAATGGGTAACTCACCTGTCTATCTAGTTATTAGGTAACACACCTGTC
>NW_013689435.1:0-1011 GCF_000517525.1 Limulus polyphemus | reverse complement strand
ACGTTGAAAGTTCAATCGAGAGAAACTTTTTATAACATTAATAAGGCTGACTAAAACCTCGATATATGTTGTCAAGAATTAATATTGACGTTAATACAAATATTATTACAGCGATTTCAAAATAGCTCCAGTTTACTTGAACGTAACAGTTGGGCTACACCTGGCGAGTTTGTAAAAACAGCTCACCAGCTCTAACTGATAAGTTCTTAATTTATTCACTCATCACAGAATGGTCATATTTATTACATTTCTTCCCACACTTCGCTGACGTTATACCATAAAAACTGGAGAGGAATATATTATTGTCCAAACAAAATACTTTTCACACTCCAAATTGGTGCGTAGCGCTAGCACGTGATAGTGATTGATAACCAGTCACGATCCAGTATCACGGAGCATGTTCCCCCCGAAGAAAATTTTGAAATTATACACGCTCTGAAATGTTATCTTTCGAAACCTCTAACCTTCTGCCAATATTCTCGAAATACATCACAGTTGTGGAATTTTGGAGACTCTGGTTCAATATCTAAACGAGAAATGGGCGGAACGGTGGTAGAATATGAAAGAAAGCCTACTCGATAAAAAAGATGCGAAGGAGCTCAGGATAACAAAAGTAGGAATGGTTTGACCCTAAAAACTCCTATTGACTACAAACTATGTATTGAGAATGGTTTAACCCTAAAACTCTCACTGACTACAAACTAGGTTTTGAGAAGGGTTTGACCCTAAAAACTCCTACTGACTACAAACTATGTATTGAGAATGGTTTGACCCTAAAAACTCCTACTGACTACAAACTATGTACTGAGAATGGTTTGACCCTAAAAACTCTCACTGACTACAAACTAGGTTTTGAGAAGGGTTTGACCCTAAAAACTCTCACTGACTACAAACTATGTATTGAAAATCGTTTGACCCTAAAACTCCTACTGACTACAAACTAGGTTTGAGAAGGGTTTGACCCAATCTAAAAACTCCTACTGATTACAAACTATGTATTGGTAATGGTTT
>NW_013689434.1:0-1011 GCF_000517525.1 Limulus polyphemus | reverse complement strand
GGACTTTTCTACAATTGGAATTTTGGAAACATTTTTATGCTCTTAACTAGTCTGTCCATTTTTAATCAGAAGTTATTAATTTTCACTGAACTTTTACTTGTAAACAAAGTGATATCATTATTAGTAAATTGTAATTTTGTTCAGAAACTCATCATTTCATATGTGGTTAGTTACTGTTAATGATTTTATACATATTCCTATGGGACAATGTTGTAGTATACTACATTATATTTTAATCCCTATACAATTAAAACCTTATTGAGTGTTTTAGTGACATGTATCATAGTTAGAAATGGAAATTTACAACAACAAAGGTGTCACTTACAGTCATTTACACAGTGTACCAGTAAGTCAACAGACACTATAAATTGATTATTTTTGTAATTTTGTATGCAAGAATTCCCAATGACTAAACACAGGTATAGCTTAACAAAGACCACAGAATACAAAAAATCATACCACAAATGAAGGAGTCCCACAAATTAAAACCATTTTCACAAAGTCATACAGTTGGACAGTGGGAGGTTGGTCAAAGTCAGCAAGAAGTCATTAAATCACTTCCAAAAACACTATTGACAGTAAAAAAAAAAATGATACGGTGGCAAAGCAGTTCTAGTCACATTAGGAAACGATAGTTTCTGCACAGTCCAAATAACTAAAACCAATAGAATAGTCTGTTCGTGCTGTAACAAAAAGTGGGGAGAATGACCCATATTGATCAGAAATGTACCCGAAGACCATGAGAAATTATCTTCAAATCATGTATTACAAAGGCAAAGTAGCTAGACTGATGTCACTCCTTACTCAAAGTAATATTGTGTGTCAACAACAGTTGGCATGACAGAAGCTATCACACTCTCCTGCCTTTTGGGGTACTATAATTTTTTTCTGACAAATCCACATCTACACAATTTTTGGACAGAGGACACACCTGAATTTCACAACTATTCTTTCATGAACTTTTGTTGAACCTTCTGCAAGCAAAATCAAACACTGTGATATTCCTGACAT
>NW_013689433.1:0-1011 GCF_000517525.1 Limulus polyphemus | reverse complement strand
ACACATAGCCCTCACTAGGTAATGTTGATTTAGATAGAATATAACTACACATAGCCCTCACTAGGTAATGCTGATTTAGATAGAATATAACTACACATAGCCCTCACTAGGTAATGTTGATTTAGATAGAACATAACTACACATAGCCCTCATTAGGAAATGCTGATTTAGATAGAATATAACTACACAACACATAGCCCTCACTAGGGAATGTTGACTTAGATAGAATATAACTACACATAGCCCTCACTAGGTAATGCTCTGATTTAGATAGAATATAACTACACATAGCCCTCACTAGGTAATGTTGATTTAGATAGAATATAACTACACAGCCCTCACTAGGGAATGTTGATTTAGATAGAACATAACTACACATAGCCCTCATTAGGTAATGTTGATTTAGATAGAATATAACTACACATAGCCCTCACTAGGTAATGTTGATTTAGATAGAATATAACTACACACAGCCCTCACTAGGGAATGCTGATTTAGATAGAATATAACTACACACAGCCCTCACTAGGTAATGTTGATTTAGATAGAATATAACTACACACAGCCCTCAATAGGTAATGTTGATTTAGATAGAATATAACTACACAGCCCTCACTAGGAAATGCTGATTTAGATAGAATATAACTACACATAGCCCTCACTAGGTAATGTTGATTTAGATAGAATATAACTACACATAGCCCTCACTAGGGAATGTTGATTTATATAGAATATAACTACACATAGCCCTCACTAGGGAATGCTGATTTAGATAGAATATAACTACACATAGCCCTCATTAGGTAATGTTGATTTAGATAGAATATAACTACACATAGCCCTCACTAGGGAATGTTGATTTAGATAGAATATAACTACACATAGCCCTCACTAGGTAATGTTGATTTAGATAGAATATAACTACACATAGCCCTCACTAGGGAATGCTGATTTAGATAGAATATAACTACACACAGCCCTCACTAGGTAATGTTGATTTAGATAGAATAT
>NW_013689432.1:0-1011 GCF_000517525.1 Limulus polyphemus | reverse complement strand
TCTGTAATCAGAATACACATACATTGAAAACATATGGATATGATAATCTGTAATCAGAATACACATACATTGAAAACATATGGAAATAATAATTTGTAATCAGAATACACATACATTGAAAACATATGGAAATAATAATCTGTAATCAGAATACACATACATTGAAAACATATGGAAATGATAATCTGTAACTAGAATACACATACATTGAAAACATATGGAAATGATAATCTGTAATCAGAATACACATACATTGAAAACATATGGAAATGATAATCTGTAATCAGAATACACATACATTGAAACATATGGATATGATAATCTGTAATCAGAATACACATACATTGAAACATATGGAAATGATAATCTGTAATCAGAATACACGGGTCCTTCGAATTTTCTTCTCCAAATAAGATGATAAGATTATTGAGAACACTATCCTGGTGAGGAAATTATACTCAAAAACTAAAGTGGAAAATCGCCACCAAGAAATGCTGAGTGTAGAAATGGCCTGCGGTTCGAGTGTAGAAATGGCCTGCGGTTCGAGTGTAGAAATGGCCTGCGGTTTGAGTGTAGAAATGGCCTGCGGTTTCGGTACAAAGCTCTTGTCAAGAGCCCGGGGAAATTAAGTCGTTCATCATTGATAAATGTAGTCTGGCAATGACGTTGATGGGCATTGACTGTCCTCAACTATATCTCCCCCCTCCCTTCGATTCCTGCCTGTTCTTTCTGCGCTTCAGTACGATTTAAAAAACTTGCACGTCCACGTGCAGTACAGACATGAATCCTTATAAAAAACTTGTACGTCCACGTACAGTACACACATGAATCTTTATTAAAACTTGTACGTCTACGTACAGTACACACATGAATCTTTATAAAAACTTGTATGTCTACGTACAGTACAGACATGAATCTTTATAAAAAAACTTGTACGTCCAGGTACAGTACACACATGAATCCTTATAAAAAACTTGTACGTCCACGTACAGCACACACATTAATCTTTAT
>NW_013689431.1:0-1011 GCF_000517525.1 Limulus polyphemus | reverse complement strand
TTGGATTACATATTATACTGAAATCTTGTTCATTGTTGGATTTCAAGGATTTCAATGAACCAATGATCAAATAAAGAAAATGGGTAAGGTAATGAATGCACTGCGAACAATACCATTGTTCTCTATGCAAGATTTCTGTACTTGCCGAGGTGTTACTATTTGACTACTAGTTTATTTGACAGATGTACAACCCCTAGTCAAACTACTAGTTTATTTGACAGATGTACAGCCCCTAGTCAAACTACTAGTTTATTTGACAGATGTACAACCCCTAGTCAAACTACTAGTTTATTTGACAGATGTACAACCCCTAGTCAAACTACTAGTTTATTTGACAGATGTACAACCCCTAGTCAAACTACATGTTTTTTATCACTAATTTTAATCATTTTGACTTAAGTATCATTCTATATGATGTTTTCAGATAAGCCTCATAAAACTTGATAACAAGTGATAATATAGTTATACTACAACATTCAAATAAAGTTCACTTAGGTATTGATTTCTATGACAAAACTTAATTATAAATAAATTATGCTCTGAAACTGTGAAAATGTCAAAGTAACTATTCATCTTTTAATTTCACAAAATATTATTTTCTATTTGCAGTTTACCTTTCACCTGATATAACAAGGATGTGGTACTGAACATACCCGTGATCTAATATGATATAACAAGGATGTGGTACTGAACATACCCGTGATCTAATATGATATAACAAGGATGTGGTACTGAACATACCCGTGATCTAATATGATATAACAAGGATGTGGTACTGAACATACCCGTGATCTAATATGATATAACAAGGATGTGGTACTGAACATACCCGTGATCTAATATGATATAACAAGGATGTGGTACTGAACATACCCGTGATCTAATCTGATATAACAAGGATATGGTACTAAACATACCCGTGATCTAATCTGATATAACAAGGATATGGTACTAAACATACCCGTGATCTAATCTGATATAACAAGGATATGGTACTAAACATACCCGTGA
>NW_013689430.1:0-1011 GCF_000517525.1 Limulus polyphemus | reverse complement strand
CCATCTCATGGGTGAGTACTATATCAGGCCAGGATTGTCCTACACTGTGTGGATTTTGCTTGAGTCTACCACACTCTGGCAGGCAAAACTTCCTGGATTCTACGAAAATAGGATAAAAAACTAACCCAGTCAGAGAAAATATGAGGAAAAAATGGCTTGATAATGGAGAGAGTGTGCAACAAAAGAGTGAGGGGTCATCCACATGTCAGCCCAAACAACTTTCTCCAATGGACAATGGAAGTGAGCAGCCAATGAGTGAGTTAAGTGACAAATCTGATGGGAGGACATTTGAAAACTCCAACATGCTTCTTCCACCAATGAATATTATGTTAAATGGATAAGCTGTTTGATCCATCCAGTCGGAGTAATAGGAGAAAGATTGAGAGTGGATGAAGGATCCCACGGAAGGAAGAGACAGGATCAGGAATCATGAAAGGAAGGAGTGTGAGCCAAATAACAATGGACCTCAAGAATATGACAGAGAAGATGACTGAGTTCTGAACTGGAATAAAAATGAGAATGGAAGAAAGAGATATAGAGGTTTTAATGCACAGTCACCTTACACATCATAGACATTTTAGGGAGAAAAGAGCCATCAGGAGAAAAAAGGATATAGGAGTGATAGAATAGAATGCGAAAATAATTGATGGCATAAACATCAGAATAGCAATAACCATAGGTGATAAGTTGAAGGAAATAAGATGGAATGTACACATGGTATATGGAATAGAAAGCCCAAAGTTCAAAGAGCATGGAGAACAACACTAAAGACCCAGTCAGGTAGGCTAGAAGAATGAAAAAGGCTGTGGAGAAAACAAAATGTACTGGGAAAAGCAGTAAATAGTCAAGAGAGCTGCCCAGTAACCAGCAATAACTGAGATAGACCAGCACTGGTTTAAAAGCCATGTGAAGTAAACAAGCAAATGGAGAATAGAAGGATGAGAAGTATCAACACAGAGACTAGCAGTAATGTTTGTTTTTGAATTTTGCACAAAGCTACACAAGGGCTAT
>NW_013689429.1:0-1011 GCF_000517525.1 Limulus polyphemus | reverse complement strand
AAACCTGGGTTTAATATAGAAATTGTCTAGTATAATCTCCTTAAACCTGGGTTTAATATAGAGTATAATCTCCTTAAACCTGGATTTAATAAAGAGATTGTCTAGTATAATCTCCTTAAACCTGGGTTTAATATAGAGATTGTCTAGTATAATCTCCTTAAACCTGGGTTTAATATAGAGATTGTCTAGTATAATCTCCTTAAACCTGAGTTTAATAAAGAGATTGTCTAGTATAATCTCCTTAAACCTGCGTTTAATATAGAGATAGTCTAGTATAATCTCCTTAAACCTGGGTCTACTAGAAACTACTAATTAATATGTGTCTTCTTAATCCTTTGTATTACGTACTTAACGCTTTTTCTACAATTTTTATTCCCGCTTGTTTTTCACTTCTTTTGCCGCTAGGATTTGTATAGTTTCAGTTTTTTTAATCCTTTTGTACCTGGGTTTGTCTATTTCTGATTTTTGCCACTCTAATACTTTATCAGGGTTGATCTATGTGTTTCTCTTTCTAATAATTTTTCGTATCAGGGTTGTTTTTTTTTCTGTTGTTAATACTCTCTCTATCAAAGTTGGTAATTTTTACTTCAAGAGTTTTTCCGCTTCTTTATGTATATATATATATAGCTTCTCGTGGAACCAGTAAGTTCACCCAATGATTGGAAATCAAGATGTTCCACACGACCAGCCATTTATGTAGTAATTAAAGAATCTGGTGTGTTTGTTTGTTGGACACAATGGACTATCTGCGCTTTGCATCGAAACCCGACATTTAGCGTTATAAGCCATCAGACTCACCGCTGAGCTACTGGTGGCAGGCTGGTTTGTAAGTCATTCAAATTAGTTGTTTTCATTTTGACATGTATTTTTGTATACCAGAAGCCACCATGTATTTTTTGTATATCAGAAGCCACCATGTATTTTTTGTATCTCAGAAGACACCATGTATTTTTTGTATACCAGAAGCCACCATATATTTTTTGTATATCAGAAGCCACCATGTATTTTTTT
>NW_013689428.1:0-1011 GCF_000517525.1 Limulus polyphemus | reverse complement strand
TCCGGGGTTCGATTCCCATCACTGGCCAAAGCACATAGCCCACGGTGGCTTTGCTGTAAAATAAAACAAACAAAAGATATGAAATATTGTTATTGCTCCTCGGTGGCACAGCGGTATGTCTGCGGACTTACTACGCTAGAAACTGTGTTTCGATACCCGTGGTGAGCAGAAAACAGATAGTCTATTGTGTAGTTTTGGGCTTAACTTCAAATAAACAAAACAAATCCATACTTTTATTTATATATATTAACATTCGTTTCCAAAAGCAGCATCGTATGGTGAACACAATAGGCTAACTAGTTTGTAATTAGTATTTAGGGTTATGACGTCCACTTGGAAAATATCTTTAAGAGGTAAATGTTATCGTCCTGAAAGGAATCTTATAGGACGATAGTTATAATCCTTCGTGTACTCCTGATGCATTAAGGACGAGTTAAACACACCACGCTCCTTCTACGTTTAAAAATGCCAGGAATTTTCGATCCCAGATAAGTAAGGTAATCAGTATGGTTTACAGAAGTATTTGTTAAAAGTTAAAAAAGATCCCTTAATAATTGAAGAAACCTTAAATTCAATTCGAACAGTTTAACTCTCACTCTGAGCCTTGTGTGAATTTCTTAAAATTATTGTTGTCCAATAAGAACAACTGTATTAAATATATATATAATATTCATAACACTCTCAATTATAACATATGTAATCATAACACATGTAACAATAAAATTTCTATCATAACACTTCTAATTTCCTTGTAAACAAGTAATTTACTGTTATGAATAGTTTTGAAAGTTTTCATAATTTGAGGAGAATTGTTATATTAATCATTTCCTTAAGGAAACAATTCAAGTTAGTGTTAATTTAATTTTTAGTGGGCACGAAGGCGTTATGAACTAATGTAGTCTGTGTTTAGAAACATTTTGAATTTATCAAAAAGCAGTCACATTCTGTCTGGGTTAGAGGCCTACAACACATGAAACATTTATCAAAAAGCAGTCACATTCTGTCTGGGCT
>NW_013689427.1:0-1011 GCF_000517525.1 Limulus polyphemus | reverse complement strand
TGTTTCTTAGCTAACATCTGTATCTTTGTGTTTCTCAACTAACAACTGTATCTTTGTGTTTTTCAGCTAACAACTGTACCCTTATGTTTCTCAGCTAACAACTGTATCTTTGTGTTTCTCAGCTAACAAGTGTATCCTTATGTTTCTTAGCTAACAACTGTATCCTTATGTTTCTCAGATAACAACTGTATCTTTGTGTTTCTCAGCTAACATCTGTATCTTTGTGTTTCTCAGCCAACAACTGTATCCGTTTCTTAGCTAACAATATATCATGATAACACTCAGTTTTTGTCTGTCCTGAAAATGCGCGCACATCTTACTGTTTAAAACCTGCGCGCGCACTTCATCTCAATGGAAGTAAACAAAAGGCGGGTGTAATTATAGTTTAGTGGACATTTGTACAACAACATATTAAAAAGTTATCAATTTTTTACAAAGATCTAACGTTAGTTCGTAGAATAACATTTATAAGCTAATTTATCGATAGTATTAAGTACAATAAAATTTAGTCCTAACTAAGTTAAAGCCAAAAACGTACAGAAATTACAGTGTTAATTTATCTGTTTATCGAATATAGGCCGCACTTGATAAAGGCCTAACTAATGTTAGGCCTAAGACTAGTGAACTTATAGATTTCGGTGTCTGCGATTATAATTTTTTTTAGTATTATTTTAAAGATCTTATAGTTAAAGAAGTACTGTTGCAACAAAGAAAATAACACTTGATAAAGGCCTAACTAATGTTAGGCCTAAGACTAGTGAACTTATAGATTTCGGTGTCTGCGATTATAATTTTTTAGTATTATTTTAAAGATCCTATAGTTAAAGAAGTAATGTTGCAACAAAGAAACTAATTTGACAGCAAATGTTTTGCGAGTTTCTGTTAGTTGGTTATAAATCTTTACTTATAAAATTATTTGTTTTGCTAAATTTCGCGCAAAGCTACTAGAAGGATAGAACAGACTCTCAGTTGACTCAAACAGTTCTCTTCCTTAAATAAACTAGGGATAAA
>NW_013689426.1:0-1012 GCF_000517525.1 Limulus polyphemus | reverse complement strand
CATTTATTGTACAGCTGTTAGTTTCAGTGTGGATCAGTAGATGATTCATTTATTGTATAGCTGTTAGTTTCAGTATGGATCAGTAGATGATATGAAGTCACATATTTTTTATAAAACTATGAATGCTTTCCTATTGTTCAACTTGCTTATAATTTTGGTATGGTAAAAAAGATTAATTTTACTTTACACTGTTGATCATACACACAGTGAAACTGAGTGCAGTGTTTTTTGAATAAAACAAAGGTAAAATTTACAGCTTTATAAAGTAAAAACACTGTAGGAAAGTTTAGAACAATGTAGGAATGCATAAAAAATTCAGTAATTAAAATCATAGAAAAACGTAATACAATGAAATTTCTCAGAATTTCAAAGCAGTGGCATAGCCAGGTATTAATGTCAAGGGGAGTGAGCACTAAGAAAAAGGCCCCCCACCCCACATATCAAATAATTTTAAATTCAGTATACATATTTATCCCCCACCCAGTCAGTCAAGATAAATACAGTTCTACAATAAGTACATATGACGCCATTTTATATTTAAAATAAAAACACAATAAAAGTATAGTTTTACAACAAGTACATATGTTATTTTTTATTTAAAAAAATTAAAATTAAAACACCACGAAGCTATATGTATGATGCATGAAGCAACTACACCAGCCTCTTTTGTCTAGGTTTCATTCTAGCAAAGTAACCTATTACTTTGTTATAATCTACTTCAGAAAGTTCAGTAGCTAACTACATTTCAATGGAAGCAAAGCTAACCCGCCAAATCTGTCCTCACCCATTGTACAATGCAGGTAGGACTTTACGAGTTTGAGTCGGCTAAAGGACTGCTACTTATCAGCAAGGTCAGAAAAGTGTGGTACAATGTTAGGTAAGGAACACATCTCATTAGCGATCATGAAGTTTAGTACACCATTGATAGTCAGTTCCTGGAACACGTGTCATTGGTGATCATGAAGTTTAGTACACCGTTGATGGTCAGTTCCTGGAACACGTGTCATTGGTG
>NW_013689425.1:0-1012 GCF_000517525.1 Limulus polyphemus | reverse complement strand
CTCAAACCAACATCTGTTTGACTAGGAACGTATGATCCGTTGAGTCTCAAAATGATAAAAAAAATTGTCTAAACCATCCTTGTTTTTCTCCATACTAGAGGCTAATGACGTCACGCACAGACCAGTTTTTATTGGTTGAGTTAGAATCCAAATATCGGGCAAAGTTGCTCGCAGTGGACTTTCTAACACTGATCCAACCACCGGATCATTCTGAATGGCTCAAGATATCAATATAGATGAAACATTAAACCACAGAATGCATCATTCAAGGTTCTTTAATTGTACTCTTTTCTATTGTCCTGACATTATATTTTAAGTTATTCTATAGAACATATCAAGAAAGCTATTTATCGATTTTCGCCACCTGTCGGGAAACCAGAAAAAAAAGTTAATGCGATTTTGCACAACATCAAAAAACGAAAATTTTCACAAATAGCGCAGTAAGTAACAAAATAAATGTATGTTAGCATTGAATTAATTCTTCTTCTCATCTCTTATCGTACAGTTTAACACGGAAATAAAACGACCCCTGGTCACTTAAATACTTTTTTATATAAAATATATAATTAGGTATAAATGAAAACGTTAAAATATTACTGTTAAGTTAGAAAAAGTGAGAAATGTTAAGGATTTCAGTTCCAATTTGCATACCGGATTTCTCCAAGAACGTTAAGAAGCTCGTTTATTATTAGAAAAATCAGAAACCAGAGAATAATATGATATTACTAGTTTTTAATAATTCTCATAGATGTCGCTAATTTCAGAAGTTTTGACAGTAAACAAAAAGACATTTCACACAAACGGCATTCAGTACTAGCAGTAACACAGATAATTAATAAGATACACAGATGGAAAGATGAACAGAGCGTGAGACGTATTCGCCTGTAGATCTACACTTTGAATAGCTCTGTAGCTAGTGTAGGTTTTTCTTTTGTTTGATTAAAATGATATAAAAGTAAATGTTACGTGCAAAAACGTATTAGTTACCCACTGTTACGTGCAAAAACGTATT
>NW_013689424.1:0-1012 GCF_000517525.1 Limulus polyphemus | reverse complement strand
GTTACTAACAAATACACGAACATCGGTGACTATGTATATAGCTAATAGCAAATATACGAACATCGATGATTATGTATGTAGTTAACTAACAAATATACGAACATTGGTGATTATGTTCGTAGTTGATAACAAATATACGAACACCTGTAATTATTTATGTATTTAATAGCAAAAACACCAACATCAATGATTATGTATGTCGTTACTAACAAATATACGAATATCAGTGGTTATGTATGTAGTTACTAACAAATATACGAACATAAGTGATTATATATGTAATTAATTACAGATATACGAACACAGTGATTATTTATGCAGCTAATAAGAGAGATACGAACACAAGTGATTATTTATGTAGTTAATAACAAATACACGAACATCGGGATTTACGTAGGTAGTTAATATCAAATACACGAACATCGGTGATTATTTATGTAGTTATAGCAAATATACGAACATCTTTGATTATTTATGTAGTTATAGCAAATATACGAACATCTTTGATTATGTATGTAGTTAATAACAGATATTCGAACGTCTGTGGTTATATATGTAGTTAATAACAAATATACGAACATTGGTGATTATGTTCGTAGTTAATAACAAATATTCGAACATCAGTGATTATTTATGTATTTAATAACAGAGATACGATCACAAGTGATTATATATGTAGTTAATAACAAATATATGAACATCAGTGATTATTTATGTAGTTAATAACAAATACACGAACATCGGTGATTATGTACGTAGTTAATAACAAATATATGAACATCAGTGATTATTTATATAGTTAATAAGAGAGATACGAACACAAGTGATTATTTATGTAGTTTATAACAAATACACGAACATCTGATATTATATAGGTAGTTTATAACAGATATACGAACATGAGTAATTATGTATGTACTTACTAACAAATACACAAACATCGGATATTATGTAGGTAGTTTAAAACAGATATACGAACATGAGTAATTATGTATGTAGTTAATAACAAATG
>NW_013689423.1:0-1012 GCF_000517525.1 Limulus polyphemus | reverse complement strand
ATATATATATGTATAAATAAATGCAGTTTTACTTTTGGCGTTTTATTTATCGATAGCTTTCTAACTTAATTTTGTATACTTTCTACAAACCCTAACTCACATTCATGAAATCAAATTATTTTATCAAGATTAGCAAGTTAAACGAACGCTCACTCAGTTGGAATTCGAAAACAGAATTGAAGATATTTTTTGTCATATTTATCTTTAAATTATTATTTCTTATGTTAATATTACTAAAAAATAAGTTTTCGAATGATATCTAAAGTGAGAATTTTGGTGATGGTTTTGAATTAGTTGTAAATAATTTCCATCAGGGTGGTATGAAGATTATAACAATATAGAAATTATAACGATTAGTATAACACCAGAACATACAAATTTTACTCTTAGAAAAATTCAGGATTGCATATAAATGATAAACGACTATATTATTTATCTTCAAATTTGTTTTGATGTAACTTTGTTATTATTCACTCAAGAAAATGTTGCATATATTTGTTTATCTATGAAGAAAGTTCACCTTTCAGCTTGCGAAAGTGCAGGTTAGTGAAGATAACAGTACTTAATTCTATAAGGTCAATAACGTGAAAGGGAACTAGATGGACGCGCATGCTCACATACATAGGCACATCCATACACGAAGTCACTGACCTCAGTGTATGCTGCAATAAAGATCAATAGTTAGGGACTTACTAAGAATTTACAACGAATGTTATGCAATTTTAACGGCGAACATTTGCTATGTTGTTAGCTTTTTTATTCCCATGGATATTTGTACAGAAAAGTGTTCTTACCGTATGGAACTTTAAGTACAAAAAAAGGTGTCAATATCATGTTTGTTTTTCAATGCATTATTTTTGTATCTTCTAACCAATGTGTAATAAAGTGAAGAAAGGACAATTAAGGAAGTAAAACTACAATTACTGAACATCCGATGCCTTTAAAACAACGGTTTCATGGTTAACCTTTAAATGCAGTATATGATCGATAAGTAGTCGATATGTAAAGATTT
>NW_013689422.1:0-1012 GCF_000517525.1 Limulus polyphemus | reverse complement strand
TAGTTAGGTCTCATCTCAAGGATTACACTAAGAGGTAATTATCTCTTCATAAAAATCATTAGTTAGTTAGGCTTCATCTCGGGGATTACACTAAGAGGAGTTATCTCTTTATACTAGTGACTTGTATAGAAATAATTACACTAAGAGGTAGTTATCTCTTTATAAAAATCACTAGCTAATTAGGCTTCATATCAGGGACTAGCTTAAGAGGTATTCATCTCGTTATGCAAATCACTAGTTAGGCCTCACCTCGGAAATTACACTAAGAGTTTGTTATCTCTTTATAGTAGTGATTTGTATAGAAATAATTACATTAAGTGGTAGTTATCTCTTTATAAAAATCACTAGTTAGGCCTCACCTCAAGGATTACACTGAGAGGTAGTTATCTCTTTATACAAATCTCTAGTTAGACCTCACGTCAAGTATTACACTAAGAGGTAGTTATATCTTTATAAATATCACTAGTTAGTTAGGCTTTATCTCGGGGAGTAGATTAAGAGGTAGTTATCACGTTATACAAATCATTAGTTAGGCCTCACCTCGGGAATTACACTAAAAGGTAGTTATCTCGTTATACAAATCACTAGTTTGGCCTCACCTCGGGGATTACACTAAGAGGTAATTATCTCTTTATACAAATCACTAGTTAGGCTTCACATGGGAAATTACACTAAGAGGTAGTTATGTCTTTATCAAAATCACTAGTTAGGCTTCACCTCTGGCATTACACTAAGAGGTCGTCATCTCTTTATACAAATTACTAGTTAGTTATGCTCCATCTCGTGGAATAGACTAAGAGGTTGTTATCCCCTTATACAACCACTAGTTAGGCCTCTCCTCGGGAATTACACTAAGCGATAATTATCTTTTAAAACAAATCACTATTTAGTACTCACATCGGGGATTACACTGAGAGGTAGGTGTCTCTTTATACAAATCAGCAGTTAGGCCTCACCTCTCGGGGATTACACTAAAATGCTGTTTATTCATGGGTGTCCGCAGAAATGTTGC
>NW_013689421.1:0-1012 GCF_000517525.1 Limulus polyphemus | reverse complement strand
TATTTGCATCTGTGCATATTACAGTCAAATACAGTTAGCAGTGGAGTAATATTTGCATCTGTGCATATTACAGTCAAATACAGTTAGCAATGGAGTAATATTTGCATCTGTGCATATTACAGTCAAATACAGTTAGCAATTATGCAGGAAACGCCTAACAATATTAGCATCTACTGACCAGCAAAGAGTAAGTTAATACAAAAAAAAACATGGTATAAATAACCTTTAGATTACCAAACCTCAAGCAGTAGATGGATGTAGCTGATTCACGGTGTCTGGTGAGACATGCCTTACCTTTTTGGGAGTTTGTGTACAAACTGAAACCTTAGCTACGGGGTACTCTTGACTTGAAGACGACACCATATTGTGATCATCTGGTGAGGCAGCTACCTAGATAGAAATCATGGTAGTTGACTATTTTATATTAAACAATTAGGTTAAATAGTAAACCAAACTGGTGAAAAATCCTCTAATATTACGAATTTGTAACTTTTATTTTACATTGGACGTATAAATTGAAGATTAAGTTTTGATGAATTTGTTCCACAGCTACAAGAACTCAATGAAACATGAAATACCTCTGTCATATCTACACCACGTCCAACAAATGAAATTAAAACCTGCTAGTGTATGATACATTACTAACCTAGTTTTCACTGTGTTTAAAATCAGTTATAGTCTTGTGAGAACATAGCACTTAATGTATCGATATTAATGTACGTTGTGAAAATTTCTGATTACACACTTCTCAGAACTTCACCACAAAATAAATCGAGTCCAAATTAAGAAACCCAAAATCCAGCATAGCAAACTTAATTTTTGTCATATTTTGTAAAACATAATCAGTTAAATAGTAAATCTGTATTTTTGTCATCTTAGAAAAAGATAATCTGTTTAACCCTTCCAGACTATTGGGATCTCACCGACAACCTTGATTATTATCTTCTCACAGTGTAAATACTTTAACCAAATTGCATAAATCTTCGTAAAAACTAACACTAGATCGTATTTA
>NW_013689420.1:0-1012 GCF_000517525.1 Limulus polyphemus | reverse complement strand
GATGTACGTTTTTCTGGGGGAGGGGGTTATGAAAGTGTTCCAAAACGCGACATTAATTTCTCGACAACCTAATACTAAAAGAAATCTAAACTAATAATTAACTAACAGCTAAGTTCACCTTCACCTCTTCCCAGTTAGTCTGTTTCTGTGTTTACCAGATGTAGGTAAGGTAAATGAAACATCAAAATATCAGGTTACAATCAGTGTAGCACGAATACAAACACACGTAGCCGAAGTTACCAAGCGGCTAAATAGAGTGTGAAAAGTAATATATTCATAATATGAAAGAATACCTACTTGCAAGAACTGTGGCACGATAATTATTAAGGTACTGTTGACTGGGTATGTTCTTGTCATGCAACAGATTAGATATACATGCAAGAAACGTTCTTTTGACATGAAATAAAAAGTGAGTATATATAAGTTCACTTTGGAGTAGATACGTATAAGGGTTTTGTACCAAATACTTTTTTTTAATTACCCCCTTTGATGTTTTTATACCCCACAAAAGCAATGTGTCGTCATATCAACAATTTTAAGGAAATGAGTACTATTATTTAATTTCTGTAGTGCATAGTGGTGTATAGAAGACATGTTAGTTTTTTTGTTGTTGTTGTTTGTAGTTAAGCACAAAGCTGCACAAGGGGCTATCTCTGCTCTGCCCACCTCGGGTATCAAAGCCCGGTTCCTAGCGTTGTAAGTCCGCAAACATACCGCTGTGCCACTGGAGGGCGACATATTGTTATTAGAAATAAACGACCTTGTAGCACCAAAATGTTGTTTTTATTTAATTACAGCTTCTTCAGATGTATTCACTAAAATACAAACCGAAACTAACAAACATGTTTTAGTGAACGCTCTCTTATGTAAAGCGAAACGTTAAGTGCTTAATTAAATAAAAACAACATTTTAGGTGTTCTAAATTCGTTTATTTTTAGTATTAAACGAGTACTATCATAGATTCTATTATATAAGATATATCTTTATAACACAGATATAACTTTATTTGTTT
>NW_013689419.1:0-1012 GCF_000517525.1 Limulus polyphemus | reverse complement strand
AGATAATTATATATAGCTATAGTCGCACTGACCGACTCACAGGAGATAATTATATACAGCTATAGTCACACTGACCGACTCACAGGAGATAATTATATACAGCTATAGTCACACTGACCGACTCACAGGAGATAATTATATACAGTTAAATTCATGGTATTTTTATATATGCGAGTGTACAATTACATAGTTAACATTTTTTTCATTACATTTATGAAGTTCTCCTTAATACGTAGCAACAATTCGAGCACTAGGTTACCCAAATCAAAGAACTAAAAATCTAAAATAAATACACGTAGAAACTGCCATGCAACCTATCCTCAACATTGTCTACTATTATAACTTTAAAGCCACGTGCACAAGGATAAAACAAAAAAGGATTTTATACTTGAGAAATTATGGGATATATTCTTGCATTTTTAAGTATTTTTGGTGTCAATTACATAGATAAGACTGGAGAATGGGGGACATTGAATGAGTTCTTTATTGTTGAATCACTTCAGTAGGCTTGCACCAATGGCACGTTGTGGTATATCGGATGGTGGATAAAAATGTAAAAAAATAATAACAACGTAAGTATTCCTTTTACTGAAACAACAAAACAAACTTTTTTTTAGCAGTTACAATAATATTCTGGAATTACATATTCCATTAATCATTTCTGACCAATAGAAACATACACCATGTTTAATATAAGTCAGTAACAATAATCAACCAACTTTAAAAACTAAAATTCAATACTGAGATACATTGTTCCTGATTATCAGACACTGAGACACATTGTTACCAATTATCAGAAACTGAGACACATTGTTACCAATTATCAGAAACTGAGACACATTGTTTCAGATTATCAGACATCGAGACACATTGTTTCAAATTATCAGACACTGAGACACATTGTTTCAAATTATCAGACACTGAGACACATTGTTACCGATTATTAGACACTGAGACACATTGTTACCAATTATTAGACATCGAGATGCATTGTTTCAGATTATTAGACATC
>NW_013689418.1:0-1012 GCF_000517525.1 Limulus polyphemus | reverse complement strand
AACGAACTGAGACGTAACAGTATTAAAGCTATATGAAATTAGAAGTAAATATGGTCACGTAGTCGGTCCGTGTTGTTTTTACAAGTTTTCGATATAAAGTGTGATCTGCCCAGTGGTCAGCGATTGCTGAAAAAACTAGGTCGACTTTTGCGCGCGGTATATAAAAAATTAAGATTTTCTGGTCATAAGTCGACTATTACGCGAGACCGACTGTTTCACGAGTATATGCGTATACAGTACAAAATATTCGTTTTAAAATTCTAATACTATTTTATATTTTTTATTTGTAGAATTTAAAAGCTACATTTTTATTTCCATTCTTTTCATATTGGTGATAGGCTTAGAGATTTACTCGAGAAGATTTAAATTTGTAATGTATGTTAATTTTGATATTATATTTCCCTAGGAATAAATAGAAAATCGGATAAAAGTAAACCCCTTTTAGTCCATATAAAATGGTTTATTTCAAAGGTTCTTATTTATCAGTTCGAGATCCAGATTTATTACCAGGCTCTTTTTAAGTTTATATTATGAATTTTAAGGAAACCTTTCAGCAACAGCCATCTTTAGTGTCCTCCTGGGCAATCTTTTTTTTTTCTTGATGTTGTTGTTGCTGAATTATAGCACAAACATTTATCATAAATAAAAATAATCTATTCAGACGTACTTAATGATTTCTTTATTTATATACCAGTAATAATTTTCAATGGACTTTGGCCTATCATGTTTTCCAAAGGTTTTCGTTTTCAAGGACACTGTTTCGGATCAATACAACGTTCGTTGTGAAGCACTAGGCCTATCTTGCAATGACAACCTGGCACGCACTGCAAAGTGCAGGGTAAGATTTGATCCATGTTTTCACAGGTGCGGGGACAGGCAGATCCACATGGATTGTACTCGAAACCTTCACCGTCACATTCATCTGAAAGTAGCCACAATTAGTTGACATGCATTTTTTGGTATACATTATTTATGTTAATGATAAGAATACTTAGATAATATATTGTTACGT
>NW_013689417.1:0-1012 GCF_000517525.1 Limulus polyphemus | reverse complement strand
TGTGATATTTCTAGCTATTTCTAGAAGTATTTGTTACAGTTTCGTTGAAACTTTTTCCTATTTCGTTTTTAATAGGAAGTGTAGACAGGTTTATCGGAATGTCTATTTTCGTCAAATCTTTTTCAAAAGAAAGGGGTCGATATTACGCCCCCCCCCCAAAGAAGTTACACCATTTCCTCCCAAAAGGAAGACAAATATACAAAAGTTTTATCATTTAACTAAGCCTAATACCGCTTCCATCCTTTGTACTGTTTATGTGCAAGTTTTATCAGTTTTCTTTTTATCACATCCCATGTTTCCGGACACCCCTTCGTTGTAAATTCTTCATCGTGATTAGTTCTTACCTGTAAGGTTATGTACTCATGATAATATTGATAACTATGTTTCACACCGATTTATGAGTTCCTAGCCAATATTTTGGAAACTTAACTTTATAGTTTATTTGTGCGAGTAACATGATAAATGATAATTGTATATTTGCCTCATTTAACCTGTCATATTATAGCAATATATTACTTTGCTTGTCATATTATAGCAAATATTACTTTGCTTGTCATATTATAGCAAGATACTACTTTGCTTGTTATATTATAGCAAGATATTACTTTGCTTGTCATATTATAGCAAGATATTACTTTGCTTGTCATATTATAGCAAGATATTACTTTGTTTGTCATATTATAGCAAGATATTACTTTGCTTGTCATATTATAGCAAGATATTACTTTGCTTGTCATATTATAGCAAGATATTACTTTGTTTGTCATATTATAGCAAGATATTACTTTGTTTGTCATATTATAGCAAGATATTACTTTGCTTGTCCTATTATAGCAAGATATTACTTTGCTTCTCATATTGTTGAAGTTTGTATTATTTTGCTTGTCATATTGTTGAAGTTTGTATAATTTTGCTTGTCATATTGTTGAAGTTTGTATAATTTTGCTTGTCATATTGTTGAAGTTTGTATAATTTTGCTTGTCATATTGTTGATGTTTGTATAATTTTGCTT
>NW_013689416.1:0-1012 GCF_000517525.1 Limulus polyphemus | reverse complement strand
CCAGGGGACGGGTACTCCAGTTAGTGTTTAATAATAATAATAGATGTCAGTTATTGTTACGGCTGTTGCCTAGGTACTCCAGCTAGTAAATAATATTATACGAAACCTTGGCAAAACAAATCTATCGTTCGGAACGCCCTCTTACGGCTTATGAGATTATTAGGTCTTAACCATTCATAACAAACCACGACCTGAGACAGAAATTGAAGGGTTTATTCTTCTCTATTCCCACATCGTGGGCTGAGCGCAGCCCGGTAGTTAGCTTGTTGGTTCGCGCCCCGTTACCGCAAAAAGTGATCCGCATTTTGTGACCTTGAGTGCGTTATAGGAGTGGCGGTCAAATCCCACTATTCAGTTAGATTAGCCGAAGAGTTAGTTGGCGGCGGTGGATGGTGTTGACTACCCGCCTTCTCTCCACTCTATCACCTCAGAAGTAGAGACGGCTAGGACAGATAGCCTTCCAGTAGCTTTTCGCGAAATTCAACAAACAAACAAACAAAACTCTTAAGTACGCAGAAAGTAATGTGAATTGAAATGATCTGATTTACCGATATTGACGCTTAAGACTATGTTGTTTGTTCATTTAGATCCTTACCTGTACTGTTCTCAAATCCGGCTGGCGTCGTAGTTGCTTACGATGCAACATCTGTGCCCTCGCCACTCAGACTCAGTATTGTTTGATGCTGATAGTTGCACGACTTCTTGCCGTCTCTTGTGTGTTATTGGTCTTTGCAGCCACTGGCTCTCCATAACTCGTCGAAAACTCATGATGTTCATGTCCTATCCCACTGAAACTAGAAATAGATGTTTTTTTTAAAAACTATGGGGCTTATAATGCTAAAATTCGGAATTCGATCATTGTACACTTAGCTCTTAGCAACAAACTAAACAAGTAAAAAGTGATTTTGAAGAATAGCAACTGGTTATTGACTGGTTTCATCCGTTATTTATGATGGCGAAGAACACCCTGATATGTTGGTTTAATTTTGCTGTATTTATCATTCGTTTCAAG
>NW_013689415.1:0-1013 GCF_000517525.1 Limulus polyphemus | reverse complement strand
ATATATATACACATGTATGTACTATATATATATATATATATATATATATATATATATACTGCTATATTATGTTTGAAAATTATTGAATTTGTTGTACATTTTTCCAATATAGCTACAGACAACTGATGCTGTGGGAAATGACTTATGAATCACTGCAGCAATAGAAAATATAAGATTACTGTTGTAATTTTCTGATTTCTCCTTTTTATTTTCATATAGCAGATTGTATATTGTATATTCAACTTAAGCAAAAAAAAGTCCTTGTATAAGCTGAATATCTGTGAAGTTGGCTCACTGAAATATGGGATTTATTTTGCTTAGCCTTCGACACCACGTGGCATTCATAAACACCAATACAGCCACAGTTTGACCTTAATCTAAAAACTGTTAAGCTGGGGGGAGGGGAGTGAATACTAGTCCGCCCTTTTTAAAGATTTGTACTACCCCATCTAAATCGTAGAATAGTGTATATAAATAGAATATATTTCCAATGAGCTACCTAGCTGAAATTGTTTTATTTTTTACTGTGATATATCGACTCGCAATCTGTGGGTCGAGGGTTCGAATCACCAAATATGCTCGCCCTTTCAGTCGTGGGGGCGTTATAATGCTATTATCAAACTCAATATTCGTTGGTAAAAATATATCCCAAGGGTTGGCGGTGGATGGTGTTGACTAGCTGCTATCCTCTAGTCAATACTGCTAAATTAGGGACGGCTAGCGCAGATAGCCATTGAGTAGCTTTGCGCGAAATTCAAACCAAACAAATAATACTATATTATAATAAAAAGTCCAGGTCAATGCAAGTATTTTTCGAGACTAAGAATATTTACGTTTATGGAGTCGCTTAAGCTGTGACTGATTTCAAATGCCTCGTGCTGTTTCGTAATAAAATTATTAGTACATTATTTTCTGTAATTATGTATTACAAATTTGGTTGATAGGCATGGTCACGTGACGTCACTGTTTAGTGTATTTCAGTGCGGTTCTTTCACGCTAATAGTTTAATCAGG
>NW_013689414.1:0-1013 GCF_000517525.1 Limulus polyphemus | reverse complement strand
TCTCTCTCTCTCTCTCTCTTCTTTTTTTTTCATTATTAACTGTTTTAATTTTCTTTATTTTTAACTGTTTGTTTAGCTCAATTTTTGTATTTTTAATTGTTCAGTTCTTTAATTCTGCCTTCTATTTAAATGTTTAACTTTTTTTTTTTCTAGTATGTTCTTTTTTATTTTGGAGGTTTCCAAAGATTTTATGGCCAGTTTGAATTACTTATTTTAATTGTCCCTGAATGGAACAGGTAATTTTCTCCACCTAATTTTGCTTTCAATAGTTTCTTTAGACGTTGATTCTCATACCAAATGTTAATTAAATTTAAACTCAATAAAAGGAAAGTTTAATTTTATGGTTGATGAGTTAACAATTCTTTACAAACAATCATATCATGTATCTATAACAATATAATTTCATACGAGTCTTGCATATTATAGTGAAAAAGTTTGATTCCACTATCTTAAGCCATTTTCAATCAACAAGGATTAACAGAGCATTTTTGAAATTAGCAAAAAACCAAGTTCACTATCCTTATATGTCAATACTACAAATACTAAAAACAAAATATTTCCATACTTACAAACATCACAGGTACCAGAAAAGCACTTTTAAACTTATTACATACATAAGTATCAAACATTACAAAACTTACTAAACATCACAAATACCAAAAACTACTACAATTTCAAACCAACCAGTGTGGTGTAAACTTCATAAAAATTAAGAAATACAACATCATCTTATTGATAACTTATATGTAAATATTATTAATATCCATACACCTTATAAGTTCATCCACCTGAAAATTAATGACCAATAACTGGTACATCCATCCACGTACACCGTCAAGAACGAATGGTAGTCGTGGTGATACATCCATCCACGTACACCGTCGAGAACGAATGGTAGTCGTGGTGATACATCCATCCACGTACACCGTCGAGAACGAATGGTAGTCGTGGTGATACATCCATCCACGTACACCGTCGAGAACGAATGGTAGTCGTGGTGATACATCCATCCA
>NW_013689413.1:0-1013 GCF_000517525.1 Limulus polyphemus | reverse complement strand
GGGTTAATATTAACTTGTATATTTTCACTAGCTTTACTTATGCATGATCGCATTATTAGTCCGTGTTCACAATACAGTTCCGCTTAACAGTCATACACACACACACACACATAATCCTATTATTACATACAAAACTTTTAAAATAGAGCTATGTTTGTGTCTAGGTTAATAAATGAACAAACGAACAAATACTTAATCCAGTTTTGGTGCCTTTTTTTTGGTCGAAGTGTGGTTAGCGTCACAGGCTGTGAATTAGAGGGTTTTGCGATTTTCGTTTCATTGTCACAAAAAAATACATTCGTACTTTTGGGACGTGTATGCATTAAAACGATGGTGATGGTTAAATGTCACTTATCAATTAGAGTAGTTCAAAAGTTTGGCGATGGATCATGTTGGCTAGCCTTGTATAGCTTTACATGAACTTGGCGATGGATCATGTTGGCTAGCCCTTGTATAGCTTTACATGAACTTGGCGATGGATCATGTTGGATAGCCTTGTATAGCTTTACATGAACTTGGCGATGGATCTGTTGGCTAGCCCTTGTATAGCTTTACATGAACTTGGCGATGGATCCTGTTGGCTAGCCCTTGTATAGCTTTACATGAACTTGGCGATGGATCCTGTTGGCTAGCCCTTGTATAGCTTTACATGAACTTCTGAAACAATATTTTATTTTTTATTCTTACAAAACCAAAACGGATATACCTCCAAGAAAATGTCATACTGTACTATGAAATCTATCTATCTTTCATATGTCTATTAAAATATTGTCCTGTATTGGGTAAGGTATTCAAATCAATTCTCAATTTTCTGCTGTTCTACATGAACATAAATACTTTTGCCAATATAACAATTGAAAAAATAAATAGCGTTTTTATAATTACAATCCAATTGACTTTTCATATAAAACATATCTTCCCTAGTTGATCCTTTAACTACTTTACCTGTGTTAAAGCGGTAAAGCACAGCGGTATGTCAGCTAGAATCCGGGTTTCGATACCCGTGGTGGGCA
>NW_013689412.1:0-1013 GCF_000517525.1 Limulus polyphemus | reverse complement strand
AATTTGATCTACTCATGAGAGTAACAAATTTGTCAGCTATCAGGACTTTAAAGGACAGAGAAAAATATTTTTAACACCAGGTGGCGAAACTAGCACCGCTAAATATTCGAGGTTAAAAGAAACGCCGGAAGAACAAATTACGGTGTACTAATAATTGAATTTTTAATGAAAATTCTAATGTTTACTAAATATATATTCACTTCATATCATATACATTAATTTGTAAAGCTACTCAGCAAAGTAATTTTCTATCTTATCCCCCAGATATAAGAACGGTAGAAGAACATACCAGATATTCCACGTGTTTTGGAGCTTGTACTGTAATTCATAATTCTCAGGTAGATGTTCGTTTTTAAAGTCTAGGGACAAAGGGCTGAACCCTTACAAAACACAATATACATGTGACCATTAAATGTCTTTTTGTGTACCGCATGACTTAGTCCTTGATCTTTCAATAAGAACTGTAAAGTCAAACTTAAACGGAGAATGAAATGAAAACATTTCTTTGTCCTGAAAAGAAATCAAAGCGTTTTCTAGCTAAGATTTGTGTATCCCATTTTAATTTTGTATTTTGTTATATGTCTCACCTTGAACGATAAAAGTTGAATACCAGTAATCAAAACCCTAAGCCTATCCTTTCAGTGCACTCAGTATTCGGCTAAATCAGCAGTGGCGCTGATTTTATTAACAATGGACACCATTATACATTCAATACTGTGTCTCAGAGGAAAAATAATAATAAAAATTTGACAGCTAGAGGGCGTGCACGGTGTTCACCTGGGCAATGATGAATGCTTGCTTTAGAATACAGTGTTGTTTGAATGACGCTACATATTCTAAACTCAGCTCATCGAGATTGGACATAACATGTGTCACGCTTTCTTTCTCCATCTTTATGTGTATCTATTTCACTATCTCAAATCAGAGCAAACACGAGAAGGCCCGGCATGGTCAGGTGGTTATGGAGCTTGACTTGCAATCTGCGGGTCGCGGGTTCGAATCCCCGTCACACC
>NW_013689411.1:1335-1831 GCF_000517525.1 Limulus polyphemus | reverse complement strand
ACAACCTTGCATAATGTCCTGTCACACTACAGAGCTTCTGTATGGCTTCTGGTACTCCTTTGTTATCCAGCACCTTGATACTCACGAGGGTTTGCTGAGATGCAGAATCTATGACAAAGTTGCACCTTTGGCCATCCAGCTTCCCTGTCACGTAGACACTATGTATGCTTGCCATTTTGCACTTAGCTGTTGGGACTTTCACGATGGGGGTTGGTGGGCATCCCTCAGCACCAACCACTACTGGTTTCCCGAAGCTGACTTGTTCGTAGTATTCTTCATACACTGGCTCCTCATATTTCCTCGCTCTCCACAGTTCCAACAACCTTTCTGGGTAGCAGCCTTTCCTGCCATGGTATCTTCCCTGTGTTGAAGGTTCCAGCATTGAGCTTTCTTGTACCCAGGTTTGTTACAGTGCCAGCAAAGTCCCTCAAATCTCTCTGAAAGCTGACCTTTTCTGGTCTTGAATCCTGCTGACTGTACCAACCTTTATACCTCT
>NW_013689411.1:0-517 GCF_000517525.1 Limulus polyphemus | reverse complement strand
TACAGAGCTTCTGTATGGCTTCTGGTACTCCTTTGTTATCCAGCACCTTGATACTCACAAGGTTTTGCTGAGATGCAGAATCTATGACAAAGTTGCACCTTTGGCCATCCAGCTTTCCTGTCATGTAGATATTATGTGTGCTTGGCATTTTACACCTAGCTGTTGGGACTTTCATGATGGGGGTTGGTTGGCGTCCCTCAGCACCAACCACTACTGGTTTCCCGAAGTTGACTTATTGGTGGTATTCTTCTTACACTGGCTCTTCATATGTCTTTGTTCTCCACAGTTCCAATAACCTTTCTGGGTAGCAGCCTTTCCTGCCGTGGCATCTTCTCCTGTGTTGAAGTTTTCAGCATTGAGCTCTCTTGTGCCCAGGTTTGTTACAGTGCCAGCAAAGTCCCTCAAACTTCTCTGAAAGCTGCCCTTTTCTGGCCTTGAATCCTGATTACTGTATCAATCTTGGTAACTCTGTGCTGGACTTAACGTAGGATTTGAATATCAATAGCTCTGGCCATTG
>NW_013689410.1:0-1013 GCF_000517525.1 Limulus polyphemus | reverse complement strand
GATTCACAAGAAATCGAGTTGTAGTAGAACTAATTTGCATTGTTACATGCATATAGACTCAATCAAGGTGTGGGGGGAGTGCACTCAACCCTTTAGAGGTGTCAGATGGGATAAATACCAATAATGTGCTGAACTTAAATGGTTCTGATTGATACATTGCTGAACCATTTCATCATCATTTGTCAGATGAATTCTATGACATACTCTGTGATGTAAGGTTTCCCCAACATGCAACAAAACGCTATGCACAACAATCCGTATTGCAAGAGAAACAGAACGATAAACAGTCTTTCTCTTCTAGCACCACTTACACTCCTTTACCTATCCCTGAAGAAACTTAGATCAAGCTGGCTTCCCTGTCTTACACCTTACATGTTTGCGATCTCTGAAATTAATTTTGGTATACAACATTTACGAGACAGGCAGGTATGCTGGACTCTATAAACAATTGTAATTCAAATATTACAATAATGGCTAGTTTTTTCAAAAACCTTTTCTTCAAAAATCATGCATATAAAGTGCGATATGCTTTCATTTATCATTTCAGTAGTTTCCCTGGTATGTTTCAGTTATTTTAAGCCATCTTGTTCCAGGATTAGGCAAATATGTTTGAAATTATAGCCAAAAAATCTTTAGCGGGTATGTGACGGAATTAGTCAACAACTGGATAATTTTTGGATGTTTCGTGGCAAAATACTGCAGAATGTTTTACGAATAATTTTAGCAAAAGGTCTGTGAGGATACTTGCTACATGTAGCTGCACAAAATAAGCAGTGACCCTTTTACTGTAACAAAAATCATTTTCTAGGCCTGTTAGAGTAACCCAAGAATCGACGGCGGGTGATGTTGATAGGCTGTCTTCACTTTTAACTTAGTGACGGCTAGCGCAGATAGCCCTGGAGCAGATTTGCACGAATATCAACAAAACAAACAAATAAGTGCAGATAACCTTTTGTGAAGCTTTGCGAGAAAATTCTAAAACAAAAGAAACGAACACACTAGTATTTACAGTG
>NW_013689409.1:0-1013 GCF_000517525.1 Limulus polyphemus | reverse complement strand
AGGGATTCGAACTCGCGACCCACAGATTGCGAGTCGAGCGACCTAACCACCTGGCCATGCCGGGCCAAAACAAAAAGAGTTAACGTAATAAGAAACGCTCGCTAGGTCTTGTTTAACTTGCTGTTATCTAAATATTGTTTATTGTATGGAATTCCTTCTTGTTTGATCAAAGGAGTCATTCTGCATTGGTCACTTTGTCTGAGCTGGAAGTAGCCAATGTAGCTTGAGATCTAACGGGTCATTTTGTATGGCCACTTTATCTGAGATGGAAGTAGCCAATGTAGCTTGAGATCTAACGGGTCATTTTGTATGGCAACTTTGTCTGAGCTGGAAGTAGTCAATATAGCTTGAGATCTAACGGGTCATTTTGTATGGCCACTTTGTCTGAGATGAAAATAGCCACTATAGCTTGAGATTTAACGGGTCATTTTGTATGGCCACTTTGTCTGAGATGAAAGTAGCCAATGTAGCTTGAGATCTAACGGGTCATTTTGTATGGCCACTTTGCCTGATCTGGAAGTAGCCAATATAGCTTGATATTTAATGGATCATTCTGTATAGCCACTTTGGCTAAGCTGAAAGCAGCGAAAATAACTCGAAACTACAGTTTTAAGTTGGTTATTTTGTAGTTTTTTTTCTTTTTTTGCTTTCCTAATTGACTACCGATCAAATGATTTCGTTGCAATCTCCGTATATAGAGACATTCGTAATTTGAAACGTAAAGTCACTTTCAACTTTGCAAGTTTATAATAGAATAACGTTTTCAAGTAGACGTGAACACGATGGTAGGAATATCTAAGCGAAATGTTAAGCATTGGAATATTTTTCTGAACTAACACCACATTTCACATTTGTTTATCTATCGTAAGCTTTCAAGTTCATTGATGAGTGCTTCTGTCGAGGAATGTTTTAAAATAATAATAATAAGATTGTTAATCATTACGACTTAAAACGTTCTGCTTCGTCCTAGTCAATTGATTAGAGAATTGTAGAGTAGTTAAACCAATGACACC
>NW_013689408.1:0-1013 GCF_000517525.1 Limulus polyphemus | reverse complement strand
TTTTTATATATCCAACCAGGTTTAACTTGATTGATATTTATTAATATTCATACTTTATGCTGCCAGTTGTAGTAGTCACCATTTTGGCTATAACCCTTGAAAGTACTACAAAGATTTATCAGTGATCTAGGACCTCACTTTTTAAAATGGTATTACCATTTCTTTTGCTAGTGTATCATGATTTTTGCCAGTGGTACTCTAGTCCAGTTTGAATAAGGTTAATTTTGGAATAATGTTCAATAAATAAGGGTTTGAGTCATCAAAATATTTTTCTGTGGCCTCCCATACTTGATAAAGCTAACTAAGATTTAACTGCTTTTTTCTAATGTAAGAAAATTACTGTTGTTCTCAAACAAATGTAATAACATAAAACACTTGAGTAAGAAAGCGCATTGTGTTAGTATAATAAGTTAGCAAACAATGAAGCATAATGAAGTGATTTTTTGAGGAACAAACTATATGTTTCTACAGAACATTGGTCTGTCTCTTTCAAACCAGCAGAGAAATAAGTTTTTTAATTTTTGTTTGTGAATTACTCTACATAAATTTGGGAAAGTTATAAAATATCAATTCTAAAATATTTGTGGGTTAAAATTTGTTTAAACACAGTCAGAAATATTATTTTTACTTAAATTTTGAAATTTAATATGAAGTTGTGCATTCAATACATAAAAGTTGATCTCCATCCAAATAGTTTCTAATTTTCTTCTTTGTTCATTTCAAAAACACTTAGGTCAGTAGTAAAGAGGTGAAATCATTGCTTAAATATTTTGAAAAAAAAATTCTATTTAGTAGTGTTTGAGGCAATAATTGAATCCTTGGTTAAATGGCATTGTTTTCCAAAAATCTCAAACTAAATATATTTTGCTTGTGCTCAATCAATTTATGTGGTAGAATTTTTGGTAACAATTTTTCTTACCCATTTTGCTAACTCATAGCTTCAGTCAAATATTATTTTAATATTGCTATGTATTTATGAAAGTAACAAAGCTGTTGTCTGATCTAGTTACACT
>NW_013689407.1:0-1013 GCF_000517525.1 Limulus polyphemus | reverse complement strand
AACACTGTTACTAACGTCACATACTTATATCAAATACACATTGATAATGTCTTAACACTGTTACTAACGTGCACATACTTATATCAAATACACATGGATAATGTCTTGACTCTGTTACTAACGGCACATACTTATATCATATACACATGGATAATGTATTGACACTGTTACTAACGGCACATACTTATATCATATACACATGGATAATGTCTTAACACTGTTACTAACGTCACATACTTATATCAAATACACATTGATAATGTCTTAACACTGTTACTAACGGCACATACTTATATCAAATACACATATATATATCACGCAACTCTGTGAAGCTATTAATTCTGCAAAGACATTATCCATGTGTATTTGATATAAGTATGTGTCGTTAGTAACAGTGTCAATACATAATCCATGTGTATTTAATATAATGATGTGACGTTAGTAACAGTGTCAAGACATTATCCATGTGTATATGATATAAGTATGTGCCGTTAGTAACATTGTCAATACATTATCCAAGTGTATTTGATATAAGTATGTGTCGTTAGTAACAGTGTTAAGACGTTATCAATACATGAATTTCGCGATTAACATCCAAAAATAACTTATTCTGAAACCTAGCTTGGGCATCGAAAGACCAATGAATCTACGTTACTGGAGAAAAATATAATGATTATAATTTAACATAGATACTGGTAATTATAATGATTATAATTTAACATAGATACTGGTAATTATAATGATTATAATTTAACATAGATACTGGTAATTATAATGATTATAATTTAACATAGATACTGGTAATTATAATGATTATAATTTAACATAGATACTGCTAATTATAATGATTATAATTTAACATAGATACTGCTAATTATAATGATTATAATTTAACATAGATACTGGTAATTATAATGATTATAATTTAACATAGATACTGCTAATTATAATGATTATAATTTAACATAGATTCTGTAATTATAATGATTATAATTTAACATAGATACTGGTAA
>NW_013689406.1:0-1014 GCF_000517525.1 Limulus polyphemus | reverse complement strand
TCAAGTACTAACGATAATACCTCTAATAGTTGAACAACCAAGTACTAACGGTAATATCTCTAACAGTTGAACAACCAAGTACTAACGATAATACCACTAATAGTTGAACAACCAAGTACTAACGATAATACCACTAATAGTTGAACAACCAAGTACTAACAATAATACCACTAATAGTTGAACAACCAAGTACTAACGATAATACCTCTAATAGTTGAGGCTGCCTAGACAGGTATCTACCACAGAGGTGACAAACCAATGTTTATGAAAGACCTAGAATGTGCTTACCCATTCCAAATAAAACTATATTACAAATTATAGAATTTTAAAATGCAAATAACAATAATCTAAAATGCAGTCAGTTACTTTTATGACATTCACATATCACAACTAGATAGATTACATTCTCGATGGATCGTTTCTCATCTTGTTTTAAAACAATATTATACAAGTCTGGAATTTCAAGTAATATTACGTGCAGTTCATACAATATCCTTGATGCGTGCCAGATATCCATTCAGCTCGTGTGCCATCAATTCTTAAATATACTTTAGACAATATATGAACATTCCTGAAACACACACACATTGTATATTAGTGATAGGCCATATATATTCCGGAATCATAAATCATTACCATGTCATTACCATAGTTACCATGATTCTGTACTCACAATACTTCGTACAGGGTTTCATTCGTAAGCTATAATAATGCAGTTTTGAACTTAGCAGCTAAGCCAAACCATGCCAGTTGTTACACATCATCTGTCTGTCTGCATACATAATCGCATAGTACGATCAGTAACGTAGATCTCACCTGACAGAAGATTGAAAGGAAATAGAAATGAGTGAATAAGAAATTCTAAGTTCCTGTATACATTTGTATTGTCTACTGTTGTTCTATTCGTCTATAAAACAAGTTCCTCTATACATTTGTATTGTCCAATGTTGTTCTAGTCGTCTATAATACAAGTTCCTGTATACGTTTGTATTGTCTACTGTTGTTCTAGTCGTC
>NW_013689405.1:0-1014 GCF_000517525.1 Limulus polyphemus | reverse complement strand
ATCTTACTCTTGTTCATCTCTTGTGTTTCAATACCAGTATTATAAATCTTACTCTTGTCCAGCTCATAGTTTAATACCAGTATTATCAAATCTTACTCTTGTCCAGCTCATTAGTTTCAATACCAGTATTATCAAATCTTACTCTTGTCCAGCTCATGAGTTTCAATACCAGTATTATCAAATCTTACTCTTGTCCAGCTCATGAGTTTTAAAGCAGTATTTTCAAATCTTATTCTTGTCCAACTCATGAGTTTCAATACCAGTATTACCAATTCTTACTCTTGTCCAGCTCATTAGTTTTAATACCAGTATTATCAAATCTTACTCTTGTTCATCTTTTGAGTTCCAATACCAGTAATATCACATCTACCTCTTGTCCAGCTCATGAGTTTCAATACCAGTATTACCAAATCTTACTCTTGTCCAGCTCATTAGTTTTAATACCAGTATTATCAAATCTTACTCTTGTTCATCTCTCGAGTTTCAATACTGGTATTACTGAATCTTTCTTTCCTTCATCTCTCGAGCTACAATACTTGTATTACTGAATCTTTTTTCGATCATCTCTCGAGCTTCATTACCAGTATTAACAAATCTTATTCTTGTGCAGCTCATGAGTTTCAATACCAGTATTATCAAATCTTACTCTTGTCCAGCTGATGAGTTTCAATACCAGTATTATCAAATGTTATTCTTGTCCAGCCCTTGAGTTTCAATACCAGTATTATCAAATCTTACTCTTGTCCAGCTTATGATGTTCCAATACCAGTATTATCAAATCTTACTCTAGCCCATCTCATGAATTTCAGTACCAGTATTATCAAATCTTACTCTTGTCCAGCTCATCAGTTTCAATACCAGTATTATAAAAAACTTATTCTTGTCCAGCTTATGATGTTCCAATACCAGAATTATCAAATCTTACTCTAGCCCATCTCATGAATTTCAGTACCAGTATTATCAAATCTTACTCTTGTCAAGCTCATGAGTTTCAATACCAGTATTATAAAAAAC
>NW_013689404.1:0-1014 GCF_000517525.1 Limulus polyphemus | reverse complement strand
TATCTAAATAAACATCAGAACGGTCCTAATTCTCGTGAAACACTGTATCTAAATAAACATCAGAACGGTCCTAATTCTCGTGAAACACTGTATCTAAATAAACACAGTGTTCCACGAGAATTAGGACCGTTCTGATGTTTATTTAGATACAGTGTTTCACGAGAATTAGGACCGTTCTGACATCTAAATAAACATCAGAACGGTCCTAATTCTCGTGAAACACTGTATCTAAATAAACATCAGAACGGTCCTAATTCTCGTGAAACACTGTATCTAAATAAACATCAGAACGGTCCTAATTCTCGTGGAAGAAGAATAAATCTGAGTTATAGAGAACGTTTTATGAAAACTAAAAATACGTCCCGCCAATTTTCCCAAAGATAAACTTTCTTAGATACGTCATTCTTCATTGTTTACAAAGATTACAAGCTAGCTTTTAAATCGTTTAACTGAGCTTTCGAAAATACTTGCTACTCTCTGAATGAGCCTTACAGAAAGACTGAAGCTTTAAGGGAGCAGTAACTTGAAATAAACACCCTTCTACAGTGTAAAAGATCTACAAGACTAGAGTCTAGAGCAGAAGAAACTAACAATAACAAAACTCAACTATTTCAAAAATCCTTGCTACATTTTAAACAGACAAGGAAATCTGGGGTCTAGAGTAGAAAATACATTTTAAAATGAATAAATAGGGAAGGAGTTGAAAGTTAACATATCTGTCTCGTGTTGTAACTGTGTCAGTCGATCTGACAGTATTTTTCTGGTGTTGTCCTGACCGACTGTTCCTCTAATTATCGTGTTTCAGATGTAAAGCGTGAAATACAATAGGTTCTCACGTTTTCGAGTTGTTCAGCCAGACTGATTTTCGTGTAACCACTTAATACCGTATTTATAAAAACGTTCGTCATTTTATTAAGGAGAAATGTGTTCGAAGGGGGGGGGGGGTTCTGTTTTAATCTGAAGTTGAATATATATGAAACATACCAGTACGGTATTCCCCAGACTAACTGATAG
>NW_013689403.1:0-1014 GCF_000517525.1 Limulus polyphemus | reverse complement strand
TGGTTGGTGGTTTAGCTGGAATGTTTTGTACTGGTTGGTGGTTTAACTGGAATTTTTTTGTACTGGTTGGTGGTTTAGCTGGAATGTATTTGTACTGGTTGGTGGTTTAACTGGAATGTTTTTGGACTTGGTGGTAGGTTAGCTGGACTGATTTTGTACTGGTTGGTGGTTTAACTGGAATGTTTTTGTACTTGGTAGTTTAGCTGGAATGTTTTTGTACTTGGTGGTTTAACTGGAATGTTTTTGTACTAGTTGGTGGTTTAACTGGAATGTCTTTGGACTTGGTGGTTTAGCTGGAATGTTTTTGTATTGGTTGGTGGTTTAACTGGAATGTTTTTGTACTTGGTGGTTTAACTGGAATGGTTTTGTACTATTTGGTGGTTTAACTGGAATGTTTTTGGACTTTGTGGTAGTTTAGCTGGAATGTTTTTGTACTGGTTGGTGGTTTAGCTGGAACTTTTTTGTACTTGGTGGTAGTTTAGCTGGAATGTTTTTGTACTGGTTGGTGGTTTAACTGGAATGTTTTTGTACTTGGTGGTTTAACTGGAATGTTTTTGGACTTGGTGGTACTTTAGCTGAAATGGTTTTGTACTAGTTGGTGGTTTATCTGGAATGTCTTTGTTCTTGTTGGTGGTTTAGCTGGAATATTTTTGTACTGGTTGGTGGTGTAACTGGAATGTTTTTGTACTTGGTGGTAGTTTAGCTGGAATGTTTTTGTACTGGTTGGTGGTTTAGCTGGAATGTTTTTGTGTTGTTGGTGGTTTAGCTGGAATGTTTTTGTACTGGTTGACGATTTAACTGGAATGTTTTTGTACTTGGTGGTGGCTTAACTGGAATGTTTTTGTACTTGGTGGTGGTTTAACTGGAATGTTTTTGTACTGGTTGATGATTTAACTGGAATGATTTTTGTACTTGGTGGTGGTTTAACTGGAATGTTTTATACTTGGTGGTGGTTTAACTGGAATGTTTTTGGACTGGTTGATGATTTAACTGGAATGATTTTTGTACTTTGTG
>NW_013689402.1:0-1014 GCF_000517525.1 Limulus polyphemus | reverse complement strand
CAATAAAGAGAGGGAAAAAAAGTTCCCATGGTTACGAAAAGAAAGTGACTAAAGCTTTTTTGTACAATTTGTTAGTGCACTGTTACATCTGAGTTGTACAATTTTGCTCAACATAGTAGTGTTTTGTATGGAGATTAGGAGTTGGCCTTTTTTAACCATTAATTTGGCCATAAATCTCGCCAACCATCTGGCACCCCTGGGCCAGACACACTGTTACTGAGTGTCAGTGTTGCTGTTGGACAAATAGAGGTCTTACCTGAACAGAAGTTGACTCTATATTGAAATTTATTTTTGCGTTCTCTTGTCTTACTATTTTCACCATTTACTGATGATGATTTCGTATGAAAAAAAGATGTAGTACGAATACAAGTACGAACACTGGAGTGGGACATAGGCCTAGCCAGATTACAACGTGCTTAGTTAAGTTGCTAGTAGCATTAAAAAATAAAAACAATTAAAAATAAAAGCCGTTTTCATACAGTGAAGTATACAAATTACAATTTTGTTGAAACATGATAATAAACTGATTCACATATTAGTACTACTAGTTTTGTGTTAACTTATAATCTTACATCCTTAGAAAGATTGAGAAAATTCTTGTCTCGCGAACAAAATCTTACAAACACTTGAAACGGATCGCCTTTCTCTGATTTCAATATTTTCGTCTTTCGATACCAGTTTCTACATTTTCATAGACGCGGTTTAAAAGACAGTCACTAAGAAGTAACATTCACTGACAACGTGCATGACGCATAATCATGCTAAGAATCAAAATACCCCAAAGCCAGTAACAGTTTGCTGCCAAATCTCATCCCCCATACCACATATGCGCATGCGTAATACATGGGCAATAAGTTTGTTTGTTTGTTTATAATAAATTATGTTGCTTTACAACAGTGGAAATATTGTAATAATATTCAACACTAAACTGAGGTGTTATAATGTTACTTTGATAAAAAAAAAAAAAAATACTGGTTTCAAGTATTTTTATTAGTTAGATTTGTTTGTTTGTTT
>NW_013689401.1:0-1014 GCF_000517525.1 Limulus polyphemus | reverse complement strand
ATTATATATAAACTAGTGTCTATCTACGGAAATAGTTAGTTGGTATTATATACAAAATCTGGTGTCTATATACGGAAATAGTTAGTTGGTATTATATATAAAACTGGCGTCTATCTACGGAAATAGTTCGTTGGTATTATATATAAAACTGGTGTCTATCTACGGAAATAGTTAGTTGGTACTATATATAAAACTGGTGTCTATCTATGGAAATAGTTAGTTGTATTATATATAAAACTGGTGTCTATTTACGAAAATAGTTAGTTGGTATTATATATAAAACTGGTGTCTATCTATGGAAATAGTTAGTTAGTATTATATATAAAACTGGTGTCTATATACGGAAATAGTTAGTTGATATTATATATAAAACTGTTGTCTATCTACGGAAATAGTTAGTTGGTATTATATATAAAACTGGTGTCTATCTACGGAAATAGTTAGTTGGTATTATATATAAAACTGGTGTGTATATACGGAAATAGTTAGTTGGTATTTTATATAAAACTGGTGTCTAACTACGGGAATAGTTAGTTGATATTATATATAAAACTGGTGTCTATATACGGAAATAGTTAGTTGGTATTATATATAAAACTGGTGTCTATCTACGGAAATAGTTAGTTGGTATTATATATAAAACTGGTGTCTATATACGGAAATAGTTAGTTGGTAATATATATAAAACTGGTGTCTATATACGGAAATAGTTAGTTGGTATTATATAAAAAACTGGTGTCTATCTATGGAAATAGTTAGTTGATATTATATATAAAACTGGTGTCTATATATGGAAATAGTTAGTTGGTATTATATATAAAACTGGTGTCTAGCTACGGAAATAGTTAGTTGGTAATATATATAAAACTAGTGTCTATCTATGGAAATAGTTAGTTGTATTATATATAAAACTGGTGTCTATATACGGAAATAGTTTGTTGGTATTATATATAAAACTGGTGTCTACATATGGAAATAGTTAGTTGGTATTATATATAAAACTGGTGTCTAGCT
>NW_013689400.1:0-1014 GCF_000517525.1 Limulus polyphemus | reverse complement strand
CAAAAATAAGTTTCGCTAGTGTTAACAATAATAATACATACAATCAAAAATAAGTTTCGATACTGATAATGGAATCTGAGACGAAACGAAGAATTTGTAGGCTTCCTAGTAATCAATAATAAGATGTGGTGGGCGTTCAGGGAGAATGACGTGTGTAGTTTTTAAGATGTGGTTGGGCGTTCAGGGAGAATGACGTGTGTAGTTTTTAAGATGTGGTTGGAAATTCGTATGAACGACTTGTATATTTTCAGCCGTGATGGGATGTTCAGGGGGGGGGGTGATTTGTGTAATTGTGTGCTTTGTTAAGTTCTGAGGGGGCGTGTGTAGTTTTTAAGATGTGGTTGGAAATTCGTATGAACGACTTGTATATTTTCAGCCGTGATGGGATGTTCAGGGGGGGATGATTCGTGTAATTGTGTGCTTTGTTAAGTTCTGAGGGGGGCGTGTGTAGTTTTTAAGATGTGGTTGGAAATTCGTATGAACGACTTCTGTATTTTCAGTCGTGATAGGATGTTCAGGGGGGATGATTTGTGTAATTGTGTGCTTTGTTAAGTTCTCAGGGGGGGGGAAGCGATTATTGTAATAACAAAAAATTACATCTGACACATTGAAATAATATTAGTGTGAAAACGTCGTGTGACTTAATTTATGTTAATACTACCAAAAATGGATTTGTATTAGTCATAAATGACATTCTTTCCACACAGCTTAAAATAAATCTTTTCACGAGCATTTTTAAAGTTGGTATACGATTATAACGTAAATAAGAGTTGTTTTTCCCTGTGTAAACATGTAACTTTGCTGTAAAAACTTTTTAATGATGGCGTTTTAACAGATAATACGAACAGAGATCACATAAATATATCTTATTTTTTCAAATACATGTGGATACTTTTGTTCTATCGATATTTTTATAATAAATAGAACCTATAAAATAAAGTGATTTTCCTCTGCGCTTCAGAATTCCTGCGAAGGAAGGACGGATTTTCCCCAGCTTTACAGTCCAGTAAGCCC
>NW_013689399.1:0-1014 GCF_000517525.1 Limulus polyphemus | reverse complement strand
ATAGAAAAGAAGGCCTGAGCGGTTTTAAAGACTTAGATAATGCCAGTGTGTGTGTTATATTTTGTACTTAAAATTGATAAAAGAAACACACTAAAATTTCCAGAATTAAACATTTAAAACAATTCTGCTTTTATATATATCACAGGGAATTCCTCCTATATATTTCTTGCATGCTAACAATTATAATCCATTTAGGTAGTAATTAAGGACGGAACCTCTTTAATGAGTGGATAACAGAAAATTATTAATCAACTTGTCAAGAAGTATCATAATATTCAGTATATTTTTCTAATTAGATATGAATTTAAAACACACCTAGCCCATCGTGCATATATTAGTAGTGCATGATTTCTAAATTATAAGTACAGCAACGTTTTCTGTTTTATTCATATGTACTTTTACAGCAGTGTCTGACAGAATCATAGTGGACCTTACTGCAAAAACTATTTTGTTATCTTACTTCAGAAACTTTATTATTACAAGAGCCAAAGACTCTCTTTGAACAGGCAGTTTAAGTTTTATATATAATATATATATATATATATATAAGAAAACTCGAATCCTTCCATTTTTTACCACATTATTCTTTAATTAACCGGTTTCGTAGCATCACTATGAAATGAGGAAACAACTAAACACGTTTTGAAAAGTAATAAATTTAAGTTTAAAATATATAAATTTTACATTTTTAGTAATAGCGCGTTGTTTGAAGCAACAGGTGGCTCATTACCGCCAAAACGAACAATAACTTTATATTCTAAGTTGTCTCAAGCGGTCGCCAGATCTGGTCGTTTTTGTTTTTTTGTTGTTGTTTTTTTTGTGTATCTTAAACTTAAATTTATTACTCTTCAAAACAGTGTTCAATTTTTTCTCATTTTTATACTGAAGAGCAGCCTGTGATGTTACGAAATCGGTTAAATGAAGAAAAAATTTGATAAAAAAGGAAAGGATTCGAGTGTTCATCTTGAAGTGAAATCACCTTGAGTTATGATATATATATATATATATATATAT
>NW_013689398.1:0-1014 GCF_000517525.1 Limulus polyphemus | reverse complement strand
GTAATGACGTTAAAGGTATTTTTACAAAATTAAATCGTCGTTTAACACTAAATTAAGCACCTATACATTTAGATGTAAGTCATATTGGTCGAATAGTTAATAGCATGAAAAAACAAGAGATGAGATCCTTGTTTTTCAGAGCAGGCTACCAAATTAACTTGCTTTCTTATGATAGCGGGAAAAATTGTAACTAAAAGACGGAAAGTTAACTTGCTTTTTTATGATAGCCGGAAAAATTGTAGCTAAAAAACGGAAAATTAGCTTGCTCTTTTATGATAGCGGAAAAATTTAACTAAAAGACGGAAAATTAACTTGCTTTTTTATGATAGCCGGAAAAATTGTAACTAAAAGACGGAAAATTAATTAGCTTTTTTATGATAGCGGGAAAAATTATAACTAAAAGACGGAAAATTAACTTGCTTTTTTATGATAGAAACAAATAATTATAGCTAAAAATCAGAAATTTAACTGGCATTCTATGATGGAAAGAAATAATTGTAATCAAAAGCTAGCAAGTCAATAGCAATTCTTATGATAGTAAAGAAACTTGTAGCCATAAGCCAGTAAACTAATTTACATCCTTCAAACAACAAGAAACACAATCGCACAAAAACGCTGAAACACTTGTAGCCAAATCGTCTTTGCCTTAAAACGTGAAATGTATTTTCCGAATAAATTATATCAGGAATGTGGCAGTAAGAGCTATAGCTCGTGAAGTTTCTTATCTGTTGCCACTACGTGAACAAATATTGCAACAAAGCAAATAAGCTGTAGGAACTGTAACTAGTGAAGTATTTTATCTGTTGCCACCACGTGAACAATTATTGCAACAAAACAAACAAACTGTGGGAGCTGTAACTAGTGAAGTATTTTATCTGTTGCCACCACGTGAACAAATATTGAAACAAAGCAAATAAGCTGTAGGAACTATAACTCGTGAACTATCTTATTTGTTGCCACAAAGTGAACAATTATTGCAACAAAGCAAACAAACTGTGGGAGCTGTAACTAGTG
>NW_013689397.1:0-1014 GCF_000517525.1 Limulus polyphemus | reverse complement strand
GCCCTAACCATCTGGCCATGCCGGCCTACAGTTCAGTCTTAGGTAACTGTAAATGTTTACCGTGTCTAGAACATTTTACTTGAAAGTCCAGAACAAAGCAGTACTGACCCCAAACTGAACGTCATCATTAGAGTATCCCATAACTCTAAGCCTACACATTGTAAGAATTCACTCATGTTTCCAATCTTCGTTCCGGCGAGCGCTTGCTTCCTTTGCGAACAACACAAGCGTGGTTATGGCTCATTGAGTGTGTACTTTTATGACCTTGTTCAATTATTATAAGAGTCGTTTTCACCTGTCTAAACAAGTCTTACCACATATCGACTTAGACGAGAAACGGTGGCTATTGGGGTAAATGATCAACAATTTTATCGTTTTTATTATTTAAGTAAATCCTCTTAGCATATCCGGTCATCTCTTTGAATATCGTGACCACTGTACCAGTTCGGCTGTTATCTCGGTCATCTCTTTGAATATCGTGACCTCTATACCAGTTCAGCTGTTATCCGGTCATCTCTTTGAATATCGTGACCTCTATACCAGTTCTGCTGTTATCCGGTCATCTCTTTGAATATCGTGACCACTCTACCAGTTCAGCTGTTATCCGGTCATCTCTTTGAATATAGTGACCTCTATACCAGTTCTGCTGTTATCCGGTCATCTCTTTGAATATCGTGACCACTGTACCAGTTCAGCTGTTATCCGGTCATCTCTTTGAATATCGTGACCTCTATACCAGTTCTGCTGTTATCCGGTCATCTCTTTGAATATCGTGACCACTGTACCAGTTCAGCTGTTATCCGGTCATCTCTTTGAATATCGTGACCACTGTACCAGTTCTGTTGATATCCGGTCATCTTATTGGATATCGTGATCACGATATTAAAAGTGTAGTGACAGGATTCTTAACTTCTAGGTACAATATCAAACATGTAGTGACAGGATTCTTAACTTATAGGTACAATATTAAACATTTAGTGACAGGATTCTTAATTTATAGGTACAATATTAAAC
>NW_013689396.1:0-1014 GCF_000517525.1 Limulus polyphemus | reverse complement strand
TCCGCATACGTGCCGCTGTGCCACTGGGGGGGGGGGCTATACAAGCTAACAATTTTGAATGACTTAGTGTTCGTTAATGTAATAGATATTTCCCACATCAGATCTGTTGTGAAAATGTTTCATAGCCCATTGTTTAGATATTTGCTAAACACCGTTATTTACGCTAATTGTAGAGTGGTTTATACAATATAATACACGTATCTATACAATGCCATGTCTAATGTGGTTTCTTTGGTAAAGGTCTTCGTAGAGATATACAGATAACCACCAACGTAGGGGTAAATAATTAAAAACAGAATACTCGTATATATATATATAATAAAAATGCAATATTAGCTCAAATAATATTAAAGTATTAAAATATTATTATTTTAAAAATTATTACATCAGGAATACTGCAATTCACCTGCCGACATAGGTATCTCTTCTGTTTGTTTAATATGAAATAAACCACACGTATATGAACCACCTCCAATTTTTCATTTCTTTGTATTCACGCTTCAGCGCCCTCTGTAATTCATCGTGTTTTTTTTGCAGCCTCATAACTTATCATCTAGACGAAAATATTGAATAAAACCTAACTGATAAAGATTATGTCATTATTTATACCCACTTTAAACGTCTCTCTAGAATAAATTACTTAATTTTTATTTATTTCCGGTGAATGATTGGCGACTTGGAAAGATAGCGCATCCCGTGTTTGACAGCTAGTCTCACAATAAAAGAAATACTAACGTCCGTTGTTATTGTGAAAGTTGCCCACACCTTTCACGCCTCGTTTCGAATTTTGATAAGGGGAGGTCTGATAAGGTAAAGACTGAGGGGGGTGGGGAAGTCTGAGAGTGTTAATGTCATTTTCAGTCGTCTTGCTACAAGTGTTTAAATGTCGTTCCACTGGACTTCATTTGGACGTTTCGCACGATTTTATTGTCAATCAGAGATATAATAATTTTGACTCACAGTCAGTTTTCTGATGTATATCAACTTATTTAGAAGGATGCTTCCATATGAAAT
>NW_013689395.1:0-1014 GCF_000517525.1 Limulus polyphemus | reverse complement strand
TATACAAAGTATACTGTAAATAATCTAAACAAGTGTTGTAGTCTAAACTTTGTAACGGTTTAGTAATGGTCGTCTTTAGTTTCCTTTTTAATGTGTGTACTTTACAAAGTATACTGTAAATAACCTAAACTAGTGGTGTAATCCAAACTTTGGTATTGGACTTGGTGTTTACATCTTTTAATTTTCTTTAAGTGGAACCTCTCTAAGATAAGTAACATGATTCTCACTTCTCCAACATAAACTACTAACATTAAAGTTCGTATTTTGTCAGGTGTAAAATATCGGAGTATTCATCGTTTTCCATCAAATTAAGCACTCACCTTCCAACGTTAAGAAAATCAATAATTTTTACTTCGATTTTTTTCACCTCTCCGAATCCAGCCTTAAAGAGATTTTGTATAATCATTACTCTGGAATAGATAAAAACCGTCATCTGTGGAATTATTACGTGTTTTTCAACCACAAAGTAAGGGAAGAAAAATTTGGTATTTCTTTTAATTTAATATTCAATTCAAAAAGTATTTTTCAAATACATCGGGAAGTTGGATGCTAGAAGGAACTCCTGTCACGCACAGCACTTTTTATTCCTTGCTTCCACGTGAAAGTACTTGTCTAATAAATGGCACGTAATATATTACATTGTTAAAGCACTTTTTTTAGACATAAGTGATTACTGAAGTTATTAAAATATTAAATTAATCTTAAAAGAGCAATCCACCCGTCTAACTGTAGAGATCACTCTGAATCACGTTTTTCTAACGTTAATACCACAATAGTATTAAATGTTAGTTTTTTATTTAAACATCATTTAAATAAAAACCAATGTTTAATACTATTCACACTAAAAAGGAATATTACAATTCACGAATATTTTATATACTGCACTGTTAGAATAGCTAAAGAATATCATGGAATATTATTACAAGAGTGGCACATTACCATCCAATTATTCAACTAAAACTATTCAGATTATTAGCGGCACATTACCATCCCATTCTTCAACTAAAACTATTC
>NW_013689394.1:0-1014 GCF_000517525.1 Limulus polyphemus | reverse complement strand
TGGCCATGCCGGGCCAATTATTTAGCAGAAAAATATATTCGGACAAAACCAAATTTCGAGATTCGCTTAATAACAGACTTAAATGTCTCCACCTGGCGGTGTTCTCTATTCTTGATTCATAAGTGAATTGACAATATCTGAACCTATTTAGCGGGGGTCAATTTTAGATTTCTTTCAAATATCTAACAATAACTTAAAAATTAGATTTTTGCTGTCTTACTGAAGGATGGTATTCAAACTCTAAAGTCGCGTCTGTCAACCAGAGTGGTACAGTGTTCTATTTATTTATATATATATACGTGGGAGGTATAAAAGGATCAAAAGATCCACTCCCGACTAGAATCAGCGAGTGATAAACATCAGATTCCTTTTTCTTTCACCTCCCCAGAGGTTCGAACCAACCGACTTTATTCAGTATGCTAGGCCTACACATATATACAGGAAATTGTTTTACTGTTAGTGTGTCAGAGTAGATTACTTTGACGATCGTAGCCTCGTTCTCAGCGAACCCAAGCTGTTCTTCTTTTTTTTCCGTCGTAATTTATCTGTATGTGTATGTGTATAACTATCAAAACTACAACGATGTGAAAATAAATAGAGGATGAATTAGAAAATAACGCTACGTTTTCAAAGAGTGACTGAATTGGCCAGATATTCCTGGAATTAATGACGTTTTCTATATATAAATAATGGTCGTCTAAGCCATTTGGGCCGGACATGGTCTACGTCATTAACATGACAGGACTATGAATCCGAGGACTCGTGGTTTGCGTCTCGTTGTAACAAAAACACGCTCTTTGGAGCCATGGGTGCGTTATAAAAGTAACAGACAAATCCTATTATTCAGCCAGGCAAGAACAGCCCAAGAGTTAGCGGTGGGTGCTGTTGATTATATTTGCTTTTCCCTCTTGTCTATTAGTTTTAAATTAAGGACGGCTATGCGAAGATGACCCTCGTGTAACTTTCTGGAAGATTCTAAACCATTTATTTTAGAAAAGAGAGAATGATCTACAG
>NW_013689393.1:1470-2014 GCF_000517525.1 Limulus polyphemus | reverse complement strand
AAAGTTGTGTAACTCCAGACTAGGAACCTGACAGACCACATAAAGTGGCTAAGGTAACTAAAGTTTTGTAACTCCAGACTAGGAACCTGACAGACCACATAAAGTGGCTAAGGTAACTAAAGTTTTGTAACTCCAGACTAGGAACCTAACGAACCACATAAAGTGGCTAAGGTAACTAAAGTTGTGTAACTCCAGACTAGGAACCTGACAGACCACATAAAGTGGCTAAGGTAACTAAAGTTTTGTAACTCCAGACTAGGAACCTGACAGACCACATAAAGTGGCTAAGGTAACTAAAGTTTTGTAACTCCAGACTAGGAACTTGACAGACCACATAAAGTGGCTAAGGTAACTAAAGTTTTGTAACTCCAGACTAGGAACCTGACAGACCACATAAAGTGGCTAAGGTAACTAAAGTTTTGTAACTCCAGGCTAGGAACCTGACAGACCACATAAAGTGACTAAGGTAACTAAAGTTTTGTAACTCCAGACTAGGAACCTGACAGACCACATAAAGTGGCTAAGGTAACTAAAGTTTTGTAAC
>NW_013689393.1:0-470 GCF_000517525.1 Limulus polyphemus | reverse complement strand
TTTTGTAACTCCAGGCTAGGAACCTTGGCAGACCACATAAAGTGGCTAAGGTAACTAAAGTTTTGTAACTCCAGACTAGGAACCTGACGGACCACATAAAGTGGCTAAGGTAACTAAAGTTTTGTAACTCCAGGCTAGGAACCTGACGGACCACATAAAGTGGCTAAGGTAACTAAAGTTTTGTAACTCCAGGCTAGGAACCTGGACAGACCACATAAAGTGGCTAAGGTAACTAAAGTTTTGTAACTCCAGACTAGGAACCTGACGGACCACATAAAGTGGCTAAGGTAACTAAAGTTTTGTAACTCCAGACTCGGAACTTGACAGACCACATAAAGTGGCTAAGGTAACTAAAGTTTTGTAACTCCAGGCTAGGAACTTGACAGACCACATAAAGTGGCTAAGGTAACTAAAGTTTTGTAACTCCAGACTCGGAACTTGACAGACCACATAAAGTGGCTAAGGTAACT
>NW_013689392.1:0-1014 GCF_000517525.1 Limulus polyphemus | reverse complement strand
AAGCTTTAATCACCGTCTAAAATACACGCCTTCCAACGTGAAGATACGTAACAGTACACCAAGCTTTAATCACCGTCTAAAATACACGCCTTCCAACGTGAAGATACGTAACAGTACACCAAGCTTTAATCACCGTCTAAAATATGCCTTCCAACGTGAAGATACATAACAGTACACCAAGCTTTAATCACCGTCTAAAATATGCCTTCCAACGTGAAAATACGTAACAGTGCACCAAGCTTTAATCACCGTCTAAAATATGCCTTCCAACGTGAAGATACGTAACAGTACACCAAGCTTTAATCACCGTCTAAAATATGCCTTCCAACGTGAAGATACGTAACAGTACACCAAGCTTTAATCACCATCTAACATACACGCCTTCCAACGTGAAGATACGTAACAGTACACCAAGCTTTAATCCACGTTGGAAGGCGTGTATGTTAGACGGTAAGATACGTAACAGTACACCAAGCTTTAATCACCGTCTAAAACACACGCCTTCCAACGTGAAGATACGTAACAGTACACCAAGCTTTAATCACCATCTAACATACACGCCTTCCAACGTGAAGATACGTAACAGCACACCAAGCTTTAATCACCGTCTAAAATACACGCCTTCCAACGTGAAGATACGTAATAGTACACCAAGCTTTAATCGCCGTCTAAAATATGCCTTCCAACGTGAAGATACGTAACAGTACACCAAGCTTTAATCTTCGTCTAAAATATGCCTTCGAACGTGAAGATACGTAACAGTACACCAAGCTTTAATCTCGGAAGACATATTTTAGACGGTGGTGATTAAAGCTTGGTGTACTGTTACGTATCTTCACGTTTAGATGGTGATTAAAGCTTGGTGTACTGTTACGTATCTTCACGTCGGAAGGCATATTTTAGACTTGGAAGGCGTGTAGGTGATTAAAGCTTGGTGTACTGTTACGTATCTTCACGGTTTAAAATACACGCCTTCAACGTGAAGATACGTAACAGTACACCAAGCTTTAATCA
>NW_013689391.1:0-1014 GCF_000517525.1 Limulus polyphemus | reverse complement strand
ATCTTTATCATTGAACTAACATTTAAAAGTAATGCTAAAGGGGTAATTCCGTATTACGACAAAGTCTTCAATTATTCGTCAAAATATTTACATGCATTTAAGTAAAAAATAGAAACAAAGATATTTCGTTTCCTAGCATACCTACCGAGTCTCCTGATGCAGATCTAATGGATTCTTCTTCTTTCGATAACTGCATCCAGTTAAAGTTGAGTACTTTTGAGAAGTTTGCAAGGAAAGGCTAGAAACGAGCTAACCTTAAAGCTTCTTAATAGAGTTGTTTTTGTTTGTTTGTTTTGGAAATTCTACTCTCAAGATAAAATCAGTGTTAGTAACAGATCACATAAGTGCTAACAAAAATATATTATAAATTAAAACAGCAACTCTAAACTGTCAACAAACTTTTTTTTTGAAACATTATTGTTTCAACATTTTTGTAAGATTTAGCTATGATCCATTTGCTCATACGTTCATAGAAGGTTTGAAGGTCAGGTTTCTTTTCATTGGCTTGTGTGTCAAAGTTGTCCTTACAAACCAATGAAGTGAGAACTGAAAATTTTGTCATTTTCAACCGTGAGGTTCGGAAGGTTGAAATGTTTCATTGTCAGTTTTATAATGTTTTCGAATTTCTTTCTTGAAGACCAATCAGTAGATTGACAAAATAATAAATAACACACAACGTTAAAATAGGTACACAATTAAAAACACTTTAATTAAGGTCAATATTTTTAATTGTGTACCTGCTTTAACGTTGTGTGTTATTCATTATTTTGACATTATACACAAGTGCCAATAAATAATACTAGTAGATTGCTTTTGACGTTTTATATAATAATTATTTCACACCATACTTCGATCATAGCATTTTCATTGCTTGTATTTTAATACCAGTAATTATCAGTTTTTTTCCTTTGCTTGTAGTTTAATTCCGGTAATCATCAGTATTTTTTCCTTTGCTTGTAGTTTAATTCCGGTAATCATCAGTATTTTTTCCCTTTGCTTGTAGTTTAATTCCAG
>NW_013689390.1:1463-2014 GCF_000517525.1 Limulus polyphemus | reverse complement strand
AGACACTACAGTTTTCATACAGGATGTTGCCCCTCCACATATTGGTAACAATATGTAGAAGACACTACAGTTTTCATACAGGATGTTGCCCCTCCACATATTGGTAACAATATGTAGAAGACACTGTGGTTTTCATACAGGATGTTGCCCCTCCACATATTGGTAACGATGTGTAGAAGACACTACAGTTTTCATACAGGATGTTGCCCCTCCACATATTGGTAACAATATGTAGAAGACACTGTGGTTTTCATACAGGATGTTGCCCCTTCACATATTGGTAGCAATATGTAGAAGATACTATGGTTTCCATACAGGATGTTGCCCCTCCACATATTGGTAACAATATGTAGAAGACACTGTGGTTTCCATACAGGATGTTGCCCCTCCACATATTGGTAACAATATGTAGAAGATACTATGATTTTCATACAGGATGTTGCCCCTCCACAAATTGGTAACAATATGTAGAAGACACTGTGGTTTTCATACAGGATGTTGCCCCTCCACATATTGGTAACAATATATAGAAGACACCGTGGTTTCCATAC
>NW_013689390.1:0-463 GCF_000517525.1 Limulus polyphemus | reverse complement strand
ATATTGGTAACAATATGTAGAAGACACTACTGGTTTTCATACAGGATGTTGCCCCTCCACATATTGGTAACAATATGTAGAAGACACTATGGTTTCCATACAGGATGTTGCCCCTCCACATGTTGGTAACAATATGTAGAAGACACTGTGGTTTCCATACAGGATGTTGCCCCTCCACATATTGGTAACAATGTGTAGAAGACACTATGGTTTTCATACAGGATGTTGCCCCTCCACATATTGGTAACAATATGTAGAAGACACTGTGGTTTCCATACAGAATGTTGCCCCTCTACATATTGGTAACAATATATAGAAGACACTGTGGTTTCCATACAGGATGTTGCCCCTCCACATATTGGTAACAATATGTAGAAGACACTGTGGTTTTCATACAGGATGTTGCCCCTCACATATTGGTAACAATATGTAGAAGACACTGTGGTTTTCATACAGGATGTTG
>NW_013689389.1:0-1014 GCF_000517525.1 Limulus polyphemus | reverse complement strand
AAAGTGTCCTGAAGTTAAGCTTCCTATATTGTGTCCTACGAGGTAGGCAAACGTTCATAAAGTGTCCTGAAGTTAAGCTTCCTATATTGTATCCTAGGAAGTAGGCAAACATTCATAAAGTGTCCTGAAGTTAAGCTTCCTGTATTGTGTTCTACGAGGTAGGCAAACAAACATAGAGTGTCCCAAAGTTAAGCTTCCTATATTGTGTTCTACGAGGTAGGCAAACATTCATAAAGTGTTCCAAAGTTAAGCTTCCTATATTGTGTCCTACAAGGTAGGCAAACAAACATCAAGTGTCCCAAAGTTAAACTTCCTGTATTGTGTCCTACGAGGTGGGCAAACAAACATAAAGTGTCCCAAAGTTAAGCTTCCTGTATTGTGTCCTACAAGGTAGGCAAACAAACATAGAGTGTCCCAAAGTTAAGCTTGCTATATTGTGTTCTACGAGGTGGGCAAACAAACATAGAGTGTCCCAAAGTTAAGCTTGCTATATTGTGTCCTATGAGGTAGGCAAACAAACATAGAGTGTCCCAAAGTTATGCTTCCTATATTGTGTTCTACGAGGTAGGCAAACTTTCATAAAGTGTCCTGAAGTTAAGCTTCGTGTATTGTGTTCTACGGGGTAGGCAAACATTCATAAAGTGTCCCAAAGTTACGCTTCCTGTATTGTATCCTAGGAAGTAGGCAAACATTCATAAAGTGTCCTGAAGTTATGCTTCCTGTATTGTGTTCTATTTTCACCATCATGAGGTCTCTCTATTTTCTTCATCATGGGGTCTTTTATTTTCCCCATCATGAGGTCTCTTAATTTTCCCCATAATGAGGTCTCTCTATTTTCCCCATCATGAGGTCCCTGTTTTCCCCATCATGGGGTATCTCTATTTTCCCCCATCATGAGGTCTCTTAATTTTCCCCATCATAAGGTCCCTATTTTCTCCATCATGAGGTCTCTATTTTCCCCATCATGAGGTCTCTATTTCCCCATCATGAGGTCTCTCTATATTCTTCATCATG
>NW_013689388.1:0-1015 GCF_000517525.1 Limulus polyphemus | reverse complement strand
GGAAGGATATACAGGGATTTCTCCATCCGGAATACGTGAAACTGGTCATTGAAGAAAGGTGTACAAGGATTGATGCATCTGGAACACACACAGAGCCTGTCTTCAAGGAAGGATAAACAATAAATTAATACGTCTCGAATACTTGAAGCATGCATTCAAGGAAGGTTAAGATCTCTGCATCCGAAACATTTAAAGCCTGTTCTTGTGGGAGAATATTAAGGATTTATGTTTACGTGTGAAACATCTGAAACCTATCTTTTGGGAAAAGTAAACATTTGAAACTTGTCAGAATGAATTACAGATCTGCCTATGACTTATCATTTGAAATCTGTTTTTAGGAACACTCTAGAAAGATTTCTACGGTTAAAACTGAAATGTGTCGTCATGATAAATTCTATAACTAAAACTTTTGAATGTTTACTTCAAAATTAAATATAAAAATCTGAATTTTATACCAGAGGTTTTTACACTTGAAATGTTATCTGATAAACACTTGATATGTAACTTCAGTAAAGAATATAAGGATGTCGGGTGATAGGCGTAGTTTTTGACATAAAGAAAGAATACTGAATCTTGCTTGATCTTTAACGCTATAGTATTGGACTTCAAAGAATTTTAAAGAAGGATACAAAATCTATAGGACTGAAAAACGTAAGGAAGGATAGCTACAGGAAGGAATCTTGATGTGAAATAATAAATACCCGATTTTAAAGAAGGATACAAAATCTGTAGAACTGAAAAACGTAAGGAAGATAGATAAAGGAATCGAGATCTGAAACAGGAAGTATCTGATTTCAAAGAAGGATACAAAACAATCTATAGGATAGATGCTATAATCAAGATCTGAAACAGGAAGTATCTGATTTCAAAGAAGGATACAAAAAAATCTATAGGATAGATGCTATAATCAAGATCTGAAACAGGAAATACCTGATTTCAAAGAAGGATACAAAACAATCTATAGGATAGATACTAGAATCAAGATCTGAAACAGGAAATATCTGATTTCAAAGAA
>NW_013689387.1:0-1015 GCF_000517525.1 Limulus polyphemus | reverse complement strand
AGAGAAGGTTTAAATAAAAAAGGAAAACAAATCAGTTTCGTAACGACGTGAAAGATGTCATTTTTTTACTTTATTTCTTCTCGTTATCTATGTGGTGTCTTTGTTTTAAGACATAAAGGTATAAAAATGGATTACCTGAGCTCTATTCACGGAGCGAATCGAACCCCGGACCTTCCCGCTAACCCAATAACACTGGTAAAACATTATTAATAAAACATATGTGTAAATATATCTCAACTTCTGCGTGAAAGTAAACAAGGGTGTATATTATTATTATCTGTGTGTGTGTGTCTGTGTACTACTTTTCGCGTCACCTAGAGGCTAAGCCTTAAATGCAGAGCCAATAAAAAATGATCCGAATGTCATCAATCTCGTCATGATATCGTAACACACACACACACTAAATATTACGTTTGACATTTCTTTAAAGTTTAATGAATTGAGAAATTACAGGACGACCCCTAGTATTTGGATGTATACACGAAAAACCGTTTATAAAACATATCAATAAGTTTTCAAACTTCCCAAAACTACTTTTTCGAGGCGACTGCCCCAAAATTTAAGGTTTAAAATGCTCGTAAAATATAAAATGGAGATGGGAAGAGATGAGCAGGTTAGTGAAGTTTAAAACAAAGCGGACGAATTCCGACGTGCAATATTATGGATTTCATCTTTCATACCGTAAAGTTGTAAAATATATAATACTTATTTTTAAGACTTGTTCAGTTCTAGTGCATATTTTGTTCTAAATACGCCATCTACATAATCGCTGACTCTGCACGCATCACGTTGCCAATATGGCCACAGTATACTGTATCACCAAAACGGAGTCTTCGAATTTCAAATTCTTCTGACGTCCACTCATAAAAGATGAGCACGAAATAGAGCTGTCATCGAGAACAATAAAAATACTTCATATAGTTACCTCACGATGGCGCCACCATACAAGAGGGGTAAGATGATCATAATATTGGCATGATAAGCAGCATTTCTAACATACAAACAGCGATCCACA
>NW_013689386.1:0-1015 GCF_000517525.1 Limulus polyphemus | reverse complement strand
GTTAACAACCAGACATTTAAAGTTATCTTATTCTTCAGTCAAATTGTTACCCATTTAGGCTTAACTAACCAGTGTGTTAACAACCAGACATTCAAAGTTATCTTCAAAGATGCCAATTGCGTAGCTTTGCGCTTAACAACAAACGAATACATTGGCTTTGAAAACAACAACCTTTTGTAAAAAAATTAAATTCATCAGTAGCAAGTTAATAATACACTTTATTATTCAGTGGCTCTTCTGGCTAACCCACAACATTGCTTACATCACTATAAAAACGTTTACTAACCCACAACATGGTTTAAGCTTTAATATGACGCATTCTGTCTTGAATCTTCTTATGTTGCCCGTTAAGCCTAAAATAATTTCATCAGAGCATAGCTATTGAAACCTAAACTGATAGTTGGATTTAACACCAGTAGGTAAAAGTTCTTTGCTTGGAATTTTTACGATTTTGTTTAGTCGTTGGGAATGGTCACTAAGCAGGTTCTTTCATGGTGCACCGAGTTTTAGTTAGGTAGTTAGTTTTTATTCCTGCTCCTCTTGCACGTGTACTTAGTTCATTAAGCCATTATTAGATGGCGTTGATAAGAGAAACAGTTAATATCGTGTTTCACTAATGAGATCGTTGAGTTCTTGTAGCAGAGCATTTTCACGAGGTGCTTTGATTTTAATAGATTGCTGTGATCACGTGAGATTAACGTTACTGCAAGTTGATCCAAGCTTTATAATTGGTGTTCAAGTTCCGAGCTTCACAGATGGCCTAAGGGGGTTCATAAGAACACTCGTCACAATTTAGAGAAACGTCATTTTACATCTAACGAAGAGGAAAACAAGACGTTTATTTCTGGTTATCGTCAACAAAATGTGTTCCTGTAATTATACTTTAATTAACTCGTTCATTAGCTTTCAGATGGAAATAATTAACTAATGATTGAAGGGATGAAAAAATAAAAATGTTCAGTTAAGATTAATTATTGTTTTGTAAGCCACTACCTGTTGTTTGTTAAGATATCCA
>NW_013689385.1:0-1015 GCF_000517525.1 Limulus polyphemus | reverse complement strand
AGGCTGTCATACTTATCTTCTAAGACCACATATAAGCAAAATAAAGGCATAATATTCAATAGAGTTGTGCCTCAGGACTTGATGAAAATAATGTTGGGTATGATTCTGATTTCTTTGGGTATCTTTCTTACAGAAACAGTAAATGATTTTATGTAGTGGCTGGAATGATATTGGAACGTAGCTCTACAGCTAATTTCTATTGTGTGTGTTTTACCACCTCTGTACATAATAAAGTGCGGTATATTCTTTGGCTGTATATAACAACCTTGCTGTATAAACACTATCTTTGGAAAAGTTTGTCATACATCCACAGCTCATTAATCATTGTGAAACGGTTGTGAATTAACCATGAACCAGATAAACAGATGCTAAACATCTAGCCAGGGGTTGCACCTGTGGCAAAACACACTACAGTAAACACGTCAACATTGATCACACCTCTGGTAAAACACTACCGTAGTAAACATGTCAACATGGATCACATCTGTAGCAAAACACACTACAGTAAACACATCAACATTGATCACACCTCTGGTAAAACACTACCATAGTAAACATGTCAACATGGATCACATCTGTAGCAAAACACACTACAGTAAACACATCAACATTGATCACACCTCTGGTAAAACACACTACAGTAAACATGTCAACATTGATCACACCTCTGGTAAAACACTACCATAGTAAACATGTCAACATGGATCATATCTGTAGCAAAACACACTACAGTAAACATGTCAACATGGATCACATCTGTAGCAAAACACAACCATAGTATTAGTACTGTGTATTCAATTGACACAACCATAGTGTTAGTACTGTGTATTCAATTGACACAACCATAGTATTAGTACTGTGTATTCGATTGACACAACCATAGTATTAGTACTGTGTATTCGATTGACACAACCATAGTATTAGTAATGTGTATTCGATTGACACAACCATAGTATTAGTAATGTGTGTATTCGATTGACACAACCATAGTATTAGTACTGTGTATTAGATTGAC
>NW_013689384.1:0-1015 GCF_000517525.1 Limulus polyphemus | reverse complement strand
GCTATTTGCCGACTTGATTACTGTCATATTGACACTTTATATACTGCAAATACTACTATTTCCCGACTTGATAAATACTGCTATTTGCCGAACGGGAAATAGTAGTATTTGCAGTATATAAAGTGTCAATATGACAGTAATCAAGTCGGCAAATAGCAGTATTTACAGTATATAAAGTGTCAATATGACAGTAATCAAGACTTGATTACTGTCATATTGACACTTTATATACTGTAAATACTGCTATTTCACGACTTGATTAATGTAATATTGACACTTTATATACTGTAAATACTGCTATTTCCCGACTTGATTAATGTAATATTGACACTTTATATACTGTAAATACTACTATTTCCCGACTTGATTAATGTAATATTGACACTTTATATACTGCAAATACTACTTTTGCAGTGTCAATATGACAGTAATCAAGTCGGGAAATAGCAGTATTTGCAGTATATAAAGTGTCAATATGACAGTAATCAAGTCGGGAAATAGCAGTATTTACAGTATATAAAGTGTCAATATTACATTAATCAAGTCGGGTAATAGTAGTATTTACAGTATATAAAGTGTCGATATGACAGTAATCAAGTCGTGAAATAGCAGTATTTACAGTATATAAAGTGTCAATATTACATTAATCAAGTCGTGAAATAGCAGTATTTACAGTATATAAAGTGTCAATATTACATTAATGGCAAATAGCAGTATTTGCAGTGTCAATATGACAGTAATCAAGTCGGGAAATAGCAGTAATGACAGTAATCAAGTCTTTACAGTATATAAAGTGTCAATAATCAAGTCGTCAGATAGTATATAAAGTGCCAATATTACAGCTTCTGTAAATACTACTATTTCACGAATTGATTACTGTTATATTGACACTTTATATACTGTAAATACTATTATTTCCCGTTTTGATTACTGTCATATTGACACTTTATATACTGCAAATACTACTATTTCCCGACTTGATTACGGTCATATTGAAACTTTATATACTGCAAAT
>NW_013689383.1:0-1015 GCF_000517525.1 Limulus polyphemus | reverse complement strand
TACACGATGGTACACATGCAACAATGTGTTACAATATGTACAGTACGGGTATTAAATATACCTATATATTGTTAACTAGTACACGATGGTACACATGCAACAATGTGTTACATATGTACAGTACGGGTATTAAATATACCTATATATTGTTAAGTAGTACACGACATGCAACAATGTGTTACGTATGAACGAGGTATTTACAGGTCATACAAGGACAGAACAGTGTTGAGAAAGAAAGAAAGTGGTGAGAACACTCGCCTAACAATATTGAGAACAAACTTAATCTGTTATGGTTTATGGACTACCTGTATGTCTGTCTATACCAAGCAGTCTAGTTATTAAAATGTTGTGACATGAGTATCTGTTGCAACCCCCACCCCATTTCCCAGCTTCCAGGGGAAGCTGTCTCCATACACGATAAGCCTAAAAAACAAGTGAGCTTAGACTTACCAGAACTGACAACCATACGAGCCAAGGTTCACGAGACTCATCTTGTCCGCTTCTCACTAGCCGCGTATAGATGGTCACTATATGTAATCAGTTTGTTGTCGTCACAATATATCAACCGTTGCATTTCTCATCTCCGCCCTACCTCCTAGAGCTCGTGTAAACAGTGTTTTATCCCCCTTCAGGACTATTTTCTGAAGTCATAACGGAGGGGGATCATCATTACCCTAGTCGTAAAAGTTTATGATCCGGAGGGTAAAATGTAGTCACTACATTACCTAGAGACAGACATGGCCCACCCCGAGGGGGTGCAAGGTGTCTTATCAATACACGTGTTCCTACCTTGAACTAGTTTTCGCAAGGAAATTTTAGGGCAACGTTTCTTCGCTTCCACACCAGGGGTACATTTTTTAATCGAGGTTGTGGATGTTATGTCTATTTTCTTTTGTCCCCATACTAGTTAAAAAAAATTTCCAACACTAAAACACAAGTTAGTTAGGAAAATACCCTATCGTTAAAACACAAGTTAGTTAGGAAATACCCTATGTTAAAACACAAGTTAGTTAGG
>NW_013689382.1:0-1015 GCF_000517525.1 Limulus polyphemus | reverse complement strand
TCCCTATGTTGGACACAGCAGATAGCCCGTTGTGGATTTGCACTAACACAAACAATTAACAGTTCTGTATTTAAAGACACACAGTCTGTTTTGTTTTATGTTTGCTAATTTATGAAATTCCCCTTTTTACTTCTTGGAGTTCATTGAAACATTTCAAATATTTAGCTGTAGCCGTGTGGGAGTATATTCAAGTTATGTAGGTCGGAAAACTGTGCGATGCACGTGTTATGTTTCAATGGTTTGTGTATAAATACAAACTGTGATGTATATTGTAATGTTTTGGTCATTAAGTCAATATTATCAGTAACTGTTGCATTTGTTATTAACATTACGCTTCAGTTTTCGTGTCTGATTAATATTTATGTTGTTTTGTGTGTGAAACGAGTAATATAGAATCTGTATATTTGGTGTTGTATTTGTCATTTGATTAGCAATGTAAGGCTTAAATATCAAATTAATATTAGATGTTGTCAAGTGTAATATATACACATACATTAGTACTATGCAATTTCATGATAAATTTATTATTCTGACACCAATGTTGTTAATAGAGTTCGTTCTCATGACTATTGAAACCGTTGATAATGGATGTAAGGAAATGACAGATTAATATTTTGGGACTTAAATACGAGGGAGTCAAACACACAAAATCTTAAGTTGAAAACTTGTACGTAAGTGTTTAGATGGATTTATCAATTAATAATTATTTCTGAATAATTAAGAAGGTAGAATATTTATATTGTGTACGAGACATAGGTTAATGTTTTTTTTATATAGACAGAAAGGTACATGTTCCAGCATAATATAAAAAAATTACGCATTATAATTCATCTTGATAATACAAGTTCCACAATCTGTCAGCCTGTAGGGACAGTACTTGCTACAAGTTCCACAATCTGTCAGCCTGTAGGGACAGTACTTGCTACAAGTTCCACAATCTGTCAGCCTGTAGGGACAGTACTTGCTACAAGTTCCACAATCTGTCAGCCTGTAGGGACAGTACTTGCTACAAGTT
>NW_013689381.1:0-1015 GCF_000517525.1 Limulus polyphemus | reverse complement strand
AGATTCACATGCTACACTTGTAGTTTCACATACAATCACGTATTGTTGGTGTCCTAGCAACACTTGTAGATTCACATACAATCACGTTTTGTTCTGTTTCAATCAATACTTATACAATTTTCAGTACTATGAGTTGTCTTATTTTATTGGATGACAGTCTATTTCATCATTCATTCTTTATAGGCATAGAGTGATATATAGTCCTGGGTTCTATATGCAGTATATCTCCTTTATAGGCATAGAGTGATATATAGTCCTGGGTAGTATATGCAGTATAGCTCCTTTATAGGCATAGAGTGATATATAGTCCTGGGTAGTATATGCAGTATAGCTCCTTTATAGGCATAGAGTGATATATAGTCCTGGGTAGTATATGCAGTATAGCTCCTTTATAGGCATAGAGTGATATATAGTCCTGGGTAGTATATGCTGTATAGCTCCTTTATAGGCATAGAGTGATATATAGTCCTGGGTAGTATATGCAGTATAGCTACTTTATAGGCATAGAGTGATATATAGTCCTGTGTAGTATATGCTGTATAGCTCCTTTATAGGCATAGAGTGATATATGGTCCTGGGTAGTATATGCAGTATATCTCCTTTATAGGCATAGAGTGATATATAGTCCTGTGTAGTATATGCTGTATAGCTCCTTTATAGGCATAGAGTGATATATGGTCCTGGGTAGTATATGCTGTATAGCTCCTTTATAGGCATAAAGTGATATATAGTCCTGGGTGGTATATGCAGTATAGCTCCTTTATAGGCATAGAGTGATATATAGTCCTGGGTGGTATATGCACTATAGCTCCTTTATAGGCATAGAGTGATATATAGTCCTGGGTGGTATATGCAGCATATCTCCTTTATAGGCATAAAGTGATATATAGTCCTGGATTTTATATCCAACATATCTCACCTGTGGGTAGTGAGTGATATACAGACCTAGGTAGTATATCCAACATATCTTACCTGTAGGTATTGAGTGATATACAGGCCTAGGTAGTATATCTAA
>NW_013689380.1:0-1015 GCF_000517525.1 Limulus polyphemus | reverse complement strand
GCCTTCTCTTCCTTACATCTACAAATCATTATCACATGTCGTCTTTGAAGGATATGTGTAATATTATGGGATGCTTTTTCCTACAAATGAGTATTAGAGGTAATCTTTGAAGAATACGTATTACATCTTACGTTGCTTAATTCTACTAATTACTATTGAAAGTCATCTTTGGAAGATACTTGTAAAACCTTAGATCACGTTATTGTACAAACATTAATTACAGGTTGCATTTCAAGAATATGTGTAACACCTTCTATTACAAATTCTTAAAATGAATACTAGAGGTCGTGTTTGAATGATATGTGTGTACAACCTTAAACTGCTTAGTTCTACAAATAATTATTAGAGGTCATCTTTCAAGGATATGTGTAACACCTTGGGCTGCTTACGTCTACAAATCATTATTACAAGTCGTATTTATACTACCTGGGTACGTATTTTAATTGCTTTATAGTACAAATACCTAATTATTATATGTCGCCTTTCAAGTATTGTAACGCCTTGGGTTGCTTAGTTCTACACATAATTATTAGAGGTCATTTTTCAAGGAGTTGTATAACACCTCGGGTTTCTTAATTCTACAAATCAGTATTAGAGGTCGTCTTTGAAGGATATTTTGAACACCTTGGGTTGCTAAGTTCTATAAATCATTATTAGAGTGCGTCTTTGAAGGATATATGTAACACCTTCTGTTTCTGTATTAAAGGTTGTTTTTTGAAGGATATATGTAACACCTTCTGTTTCTGTATTAAAGGTCGTTTTTTGAAGGATATATGTAACACCTTCTGTTTCTGTATTAAAGGTTGTTTTTTGAAGGTTATATGTAACACCTTCTGTTTCTGTATTAAAGGTCGTTTTTTGAAGGATATATGTAACACCTTCTGTTTCTGTATTAAAGGTCGTTTTTTTGAAGGATATATGTAACACCTTCTGTTTCTGTATTAAAGGTTGTTTTTGAATGATATATGTAACACCTTCTGTTTCTGTATTAAAGGTCGTTTTTTGAAGGATATAT
>NW_013689379.1:0-1015 GCF_000517525.1 Limulus polyphemus | reverse complement strand
ATATAGATGTACAGATGTTAAGGTGGCTGTGTTTTCATGTTGATATAGATGTCAGATGTTAAGGTCACTCTGTTTTCAGGTTATTATAGATGTACAGAGGTTAAAGTCGCTCTATTTTCAGATTGATATAGATGTCAGATGTTAAGGTCGCTCTGTTTTCATATTGATATAGATGTCAGATGTTAAGGTCGCTCTGTTTTAAGATGATATAAATGTGGGTCAAACGCTCGAGTCCCGCTTCCTCAAAAAGAACTTGTGTTCTACACTTTCGGGCCTTGGATGTGCTATAAGAGTGACAGTTAAATACCAACAGCTGGCGGTGGGAGCTGTTGATGAGCTTACTTACCTCTGGTCGATCACATGTATTCGAAAACAACAGAACTTAAAAGTATAACTTACTAACTTTCAGGACCAGAATTACATAGAACAACTTCCCAATTACATAACAAGACCTTGTAATAAACAAAGAAAAGTACATCAACAAGACCTTGTAGTAAACCAAGAGAATTACATTAAACATACCTTGTAACAAACCAATAGAATTACATCAAAAAGACCTTCTAGTAAACCAAGAGAATTACATCAACATAACCCTGTAATAAACCAAGAGAATTACATCAACAAGACCTTGTAATAAACAAAGAGAATTACATCAACAAGACCTTGTAATAAACCAAGAGAATTATATCTAAAAGACCTTGTACTAAACCAAGAGAATTACATCAACAAGACCTTGTAATAAACCAAGAGAATTACATCAACAAGACCTTGTAATAAACCAAGAGAATTATATCTAAAAGACCTTGTACTAAACCAAGAGAATTACATCAACAAGACCTTGTAATAAACCAAGAGAATTACATCAACAAGACCTTGTAATAAACCAAGAGAATTACATCAACAAGACCTTGTAATAAACCAAGAGAATTATATCTAAAAGACCTTGTAATAAACCAATAGAATTACATCAATAAGACCTTGTAGTAAACCAATAGAATTACATCAACAAAACTTT
>NW_013689378.1:0-1015 GCF_000517525.1 Limulus polyphemus | reverse complement strand
AATAACATTATAATAATCATCTTACTCTGAAATTAAATTAAAAATTTATATATTCAAGTTTAAGTTATTTTCACCTCTGCTAAACACTGAACTAAAGGCTTCAAATTTCTTTCATGTAGATCTAAAATGTTTCTAATTTATACTCCACAAGTATAACACTTGTCAACAGCAAAACTCATTTTCCCACAACTCCACAAGAATTCTAGCACACTATTAAAGTATGTACAAACTAAGCAAACACTGAGGAAAAAAAAAGGCAACTGAATATAATGTTAAATCTAGACTGTTGAAAAATACGAATATTCAACTATTAGCATGATTCAGTAACAAAAAGTATCAAATCTTGTAAATGTTAAACAATAATTAATACCAACTGACTGAAGAGAAAAACTCAAGATTTAAAAGATGTTACAATCACTATCAAATATCCATATCTTTGCTCTTCACAAGCTACTACTACACAGATTTGATCAGTAGAAACATAAATAAAACTGGTTTAACAGTTCACTGCTGAGGAAGCACATGTGCATGTTCAGCATTCATTAGCAAGTGCTCATGACATACACGTCATAAATGTAAAAAAATTTGAAAATATATATTTTAGATTTGTTATTATTGCTATTACTGAAATTAGAAACACAATGATACTGCACTAAAACTCTTATCAGCACTTGCCGTAGATAATGCTCTGCTTTGCAGCAGTTAATGTGTTAAAACATGCATTTTAATTGGTTTTTACTACCTCTATCATAAATCTACCAGAACCAGAAAAGGTTTTTCCCTGTAGTTTTAAAGAAGGTGACATGCAAGATTCTCTCTTTCATTTTTGATAAGCTAATATATGGTGACCAGGAGTTAAGGAATGGAGAGTTTTTAATGTTACTCCTATCTTTAAAAAATATTGGCTTATTGGAAAGGGTTCACAAGAGAGCTACTTGGAAGATTCTGGTGACTGAAGGGCTATCTTGTGAAGATAAGTTAAAATCCTCTTTCTTTTGAGAAAAGTATAAAATGT
>NW_013689377.1:0-1015 GCF_000517525.1 Limulus polyphemus | reverse complement strand
AACATGGTGGAGTTGGTTAATTGTTAGTAAATCATGTTACCGTTCTAATCCTACTAACAACTAGCCACCCATAACATGGTGGAGTTGGTTAATTGCTAGTAGGTAACATGATTGGTGGCTAGTTATTAGTAGAATTAGCATGTTCTAACATTGGATGTATTATTTTTGTATTTGTAAATGAAGTGATGTTAATAATTGTATTTTATTTTACTACCACTATGTATGTATATTTGTGTGTGTTATTTAAATATTGTAATCGGTATTCAGTAACTAAGAATAAAAAGACACTTTATCTTGTCAAATCAATGTAAATCAACTGTTTCAATGTTGTGAAGGTTGATTGATGTGAAGCAATTTAAAACTTAACAAATATCAAAAAAATGTTTAATGAATTGGAAATATTTAAATCAGTTTCTAGAAAATATTTTAGTTTCACCTAAAGGAACGTTATTTTAGAAACGAGAGTTTTTTTTTTGTTGGTAATATGTTACTGACATTTTAATAATTGTTATAACAAAACTTCCTATCCATATCACAGAAAGCTTCCTGCAAAAACTGAAAGGTTGGGTGGATTTCGCAGTTTCCTTTTTTCTCTCTGTGTTGATTAGTGCAACTGCTAAACTAAACACCATTTCCAAGGACTATAGATTTGTAGCTCGACAGCTGTTTCGTGAAAAACAAATTCTTAAGGAACAGGTGAGCTTATATAGTTCCAAATTAATTAATATTTATATGATTTAATGTACATGTAAACTATATTCATCATATAAGTTATTACTTGTATTTCAATTAAGAGTTTTATTTGATATTCTCTTTAGTTTGACTCGTCTCAACCAATTGAGAACTTAGAACGGAGTGACAGCATCAGAATGTCAGACACAAAAGATCCTGATGTTTCAGGGTAAGTAGTAGTGTAGCTTCTGGTAATGTAGTGACTCGGTTGTGTGTGTCAGGGTAAGTAGTAGTGTAGCTTCTGGTAATGTAGTGACTCGGTTGTGTGTCAGGGTAAATAGTG
>NW_013689376.1:0-1015 GCF_000517525.1 Limulus polyphemus | reverse complement strand
ATAGTCTGTGTCTTATGGGTGTACTTCACTGAATGTCTTTATTTACATTGATTATATGTACGTTACTAAATGTCCATATTTACATTGATTATATGTACTTCACTAAAGGTCTTGTCTTATTTATTTCCCTTTATTAACACTGTTCCAGCTATTTTGAAGAAGTTGCTCGTACCTAGCTGTTATATGTGTTCAACACTCTGTAATATGCTATAACCTCTTGATTCATAAAGTTACAACAAAATCTACTATTTTTAACTCGATTTGTTGGACTTGTTTTCAAGGCTGTAGAAAATACCGTTTTGATGAGTCCCTATCGCTAACCCTCATTCGGACGAAAACTCCCAATATACTCCCATTCATTACTAGTGGAACATTGTTGTTCTGGATCTCAATTCAATTCTGGTTTCACAAATCCTTTTGATATGATGTCTCTGTGTTCCAGATAAAAGGTGTTTCGAGATATGGACAAAACTGCCTGTGTTTAACAATGGGGCAAAGGCGTCTTCTGTTACCGAACCAGATCGTTCGCCGATCTAGTTAGGCTAAAGAAAAAGAACGACAAGCTACATAATATCTGGCCCTCGGGTGTCAGGCAAAAATTCAATTTACACAGAACGTTAAGCCCAAGTTATTACCCCGTGAGTGGCGAGAAACCTGATCGATTGAAGACAGATAAGCTAAGAAAGATGATTCTTCTTTTGACGATAGAGTTCTGAATAGGGTAATTATTTGTGGGCTTCTTACGTGTCGACAAGAGGATCATTAGTGGCACCATGCATAACGAGACTTTCTCATTTTTACAGATAATCAATGTAAATATGGACATTTAGTGAAGTACATATAATCAATGTAAATAAGGACATTTAGTGAAGTACATAGTACACATAATCAATGTAAATATGGACATTTAGTGAATTACATATAATCAATGTAAATAAGGACATTTAGTAAAGTACATATAATCAATGTAAATATGGACATTCAGTGAAGTACATATAATCAATGTAAATATGGA
>NW_013689375.1:1112-1776 GCF_000517525.1 Limulus polyphemus | reverse complement strand
AAGATACTGTGTACTTTCAATAAGAAGACACAAGATTTAACGATACTGTGTACTGTCAATAAGAAGACACAAGATTTAACGATATTGTGTACTTTCAATAAGAAGACACAAGATTTAACGATACTGTGTACTGTCAATAAGAAGACACAAGATTTAACGATACTGTGTACTGTCAATAAGTAGACACAAGATTTAACAATATTGTGTACTGTCATTAAGAAGACACAAGATTTAACGACAGTATCTACTGTCAATAACTAGACACACGATTTAACAATACTGTGTACTGTCAATAAGAAGACACAAGATTTAACGATACTGTGTACTGTCAAAAAGAAGACACAAGATTTAACGATATTGTGTACTTTCAATAAGAAGACACAAGATTTAACGATATTGTGTCCTGTCAAAAAGAAGACAAAAGATTTAACGATATTGTGTACTTTCAATAAGAAGACACAAGATTTAACGATATTGTGTACTTTCAATAAGAAGACACAAGATTTAACGATACTGTGTACTGTCAATAAGAAGACACAAGATTTAACGATATTGTGTACTTTCAATAAGAAGACACAAGATTTAACGATATTGTGTACTGTCAATAAGAAGACACAAGATTTAACGATATTGTGTACTTTCAATAAGAAGACACAAGATTTAA
>NW_013689375.1:0-351 GCF_000517525.1 Limulus polyphemus | reverse complement strand
CTTCTTATTGACAGTACACAGTATCGTTAAATCCTTGTGTCTTCTTATTGACAGTACACCACAAGATTTAACGATACTGTGTACTGTCAAAAAGAAGACACAAGATTTAACGATATTGTGTACTTTCAATAAGAAGACACAAGATTTAACGATAATGTGTACTGTCAATAAGAAGACACAAGATTTAACGATACTTCTTCTTATTGACAGTACACAGCATTGTTAAATCTTGTGTCTAGTTATTGACAGTACACAGTATCGTTAAATCTTGTGTCTTCTTTTTGACAGTACACATTATCGTTAAATCTTGTGTCTTCTTATTGAAAGTACACAATATCGTTAAATCTTGTG
>NW_013689374.1:0-1016 GCF_000517525.1 Limulus polyphemus | reverse complement strand
GTTGTGTAGAATATTTACTCGTCTGTTTCACAGATATGTTTCTCTGTTTTATCAGATATTGTTAAGGTTAGGCAAGAAGCTGCAGAATGGAATGGAAGATTACCTTTGTATTCTTTATATAGTTGTGTAGAAGCTTTACTCGTCTGTTTCACAGATATGTTTCTCTGTTTTATCAGGTATTGTTAAGGTTAGGCAAGAAGCTGCAGAATGGAATGGAAGATTACCTTCGTTGCTAGTACCTACTGAATATTGCCAAGTCTTAAAACGCTCTTCTAATTAAATTCATGAGGCGTTTTGAAAACAAGGTTTCATTTGCCTTTAACCTCATTCAATAATAAGACTATACGTAAGTAGTTATTAATAAATATATATGTTCACATATCTATACAAAATAATGAAAAACTAAAATGGGGAGTCTGCCATCGTTATGAAAAAATATGCAAATTTATTCGATAATCGCTCAACCAATAAAAAGGAAATTGGATTCATTTTTGCAGACCTCTGCGTATGCAAAATAAAATGCTAAACATATTTATACATAATCAAGAGTTAGGAATAATTTTAGTTTATTTTCAATCAAAAACAAATAAATAATAGCAAAAATCCCATGTAGGCAGACTACAAATGAGCAAGACACTGCCAATCAACCCTTAGAAATGGCTAAGTTATTACTAATAACAACAGCAAATCAGGTACTGTGCTGGCTTATATATATTAAACAAAATGTTAAAACTTAACAACAATAGAGTTTCCAAAAATTTACAAAAATACACGTATTAGAAGCTAAACTTTTCAGCTAACTAATTTCATATAACTTTAAATGTTATCCTCTTTAATATTTAGATTTTCTGCATTTTGCATTAACAACCAAAATACCAAAAATGTATTTGATGAGATACAAAACATATGGGCTCGCTGAAATATCTTAATTATATATATTTTGAGCGATTCAATCATTGGAACAGCTAAGAAACAGTCATTTGTAACTGAGAAATGTGAAGAATGACCTTCTCGTC
>NW_013689373.1:0-1016 GCF_000517525.1 Limulus polyphemus | reverse complement strand
CAGTATTATTATATTTTGTCTACTGTGTTAAACACTTTGATCCAACAGTATTATTATACTTTGTCTTCTGTGTTAACACTTTGATCCAACAGTATTATTATACCTTGTCTACTGTGTTAAACACTTTGATCCAACAGTAAAACTACGTTAATAAAGTGACAATTCATTCTTTATCAGGGAAACTACGTTAATAAAGTGACATTTCATTCTTTATCAGGGAAACTACGTTAATAAAGTGACATTTCATACTTTATCAGTAAAACTACGTTAATAAAGTGACAATTCATTCTTTATCAGTGAAACTACGTTAATAAAGTGACATTTCATTCTTTATCAGTGAAACTACGTTAATAAAGTGACAATTCATACTTTATCAGTAAAACTACGTTAATAAAGTGACATTTCATTCTTTATCAGCGAAACTACGTTAATAAAGTGATATTTCATTCTTTATCAGTGAAACTGCATTAATAAAGTGACAATTCATTCTTTATCAGTGAAACTACGTTAATAAAGTGACAATTCACACTTTATCAGTGAAACTATATTAACAAAGTACAAATTCTACTTCACAAGTGAAACTATATTAACAAAGTACAAATTCTACTTCACAAGTGAAACTATACTAACAAAGTACAATTTCTACTTCACCAGTGAAACTATATTAACAAAGTACAATTTCTACTTCACCAGTGAAACTATACTAACAAAATACAATTTCTACTTCACAAGTGAAACTATATTAACATAGTACAATATCTACTTCACAAGTGAAACTATATTAACATAGTACAATCTCTACTTCACAAGTGAGACTACTTTAACAAAATACAATTTCTACTTCACCAGTAAACTATATTAACAAAGTACAATTTCTACTTCACCAGTGAAACTATATTAACAAAGTACAATTTCTACTTCACAAGTGAAACTATACTAACAAAGTACAATTTCTACTTCACAAGTAAAACTATATTAACAAAGTACAATATCTACTTCACAAGTGAAACCATATT
>NW_013689372.1:0-1016 GCF_000517525.1 Limulus polyphemus | reverse complement strand
GCGACATTAATTCTTGACGACCAAATATTTTAAAAATGTCATTAAAATCTAAGAATAATTAAACGATGTTAATTAAAATAAAGCTCATTAAGAACCGTTTATACTAACGAATTGAAAAGTAATGTTCACATATGTGCTATTATTTTATACTTGTATAACACTGATACAGGTGCGTAGTTGTAGTTCGCCCGTTCGTATAAGTCAAATCTTAGTTTCATAAAAGATATGATTAGTATTTGAAAACAGATCAAATAAGAACTGCCTAATTAGGGTTATTATAAGAGGCTTAAAAATAACTCAAAGCATATGATTACTATTTGAAAACAGATTGAAGTAAATAAGAACTGACTAATTAGGGTTATTATAAGAGGCTTGAATAAATAACTCAAAGCAATTAAGTCTTTAGGTTGAATTTTCTTCCTCGTCCTCAAAATAAAACTTTACAACATAAGACTTGAAATGCCAGTCAGTTTATAAAACAGTTTCGTTCGATATTTTATACTTACACGTAAAAGACAAGTTCAATGAACCATGTTACATTACTGACAATTTAAACACTTACGAGGAACAGTCAGTGGCATCAGAGGTTTTATTCCTGGACACCAGTTTATGACCCTGACAGGTTCAATGAACCGTGTTACATTACTGACAATTTAAACACTTACGAGGAACAGTCAGTGGCATCAGAGGTTTTATTCCTGGACACCAGTTTATGACCCTGGATTCTTCGAGGGTTATTTTCATCCGACGGTCAGTGAGATAAGGATCTTGTTCCAAGGAATTACTACCATGGCGAGCCACTGCAGCCTCCTCTGGTAAGGCCATGGAGTATCTGGACGTAGTTTCCAGGTAAGGCAGCTTGGATTTGTCCACATTCACTACATCTTTGGATATTCTGTCCTTCAAATACGAAGCCACCAAAGGGCTACCATCAGAAAATCTGCGAATTTTCAACATTGTTGAAAGGCTATACTGTAAACAAGAATTAGTTATATTAAAAGTTATGCCTGAGCTCC
>NW_013689371.1:0-1016 GCF_000517525.1 Limulus polyphemus | reverse complement strand
ATGTTTAAGATGATTATTATAATCATTATTTTATTCCCATTAAATATTAATAGTTTCAGAAATGTATTAATATTAATATTCGGGACTTCAAATGAACCGGAATGGCGTTCCGATTCCTTTCTATTAAAAAAAGAAAAGAAAAAGAGTACCAATGATAATCAGAAAACAACCAGCAACAGAGCAATTACAGCAAAACTTCAAGTGCCACAAGCAGGAATTTGCCATCAAGTCATGCTATAAGAATGTTGATACAATGTAAACAAATTTATGGAATTCTAAAATTTCTCTGCCAGTGGACACAACAACAAAAATCGTGAAAGTAACTTTGATTTAAAACTTTTAACCCTAAACTTACAGTTTAAAACTAAACGCAATCGGGGATGTTCAAAAAAATTTTACTCTTCACCCCCCTCGATATATAAAGAAAACAAACACCTATAAACATATATATATATATTGAAAGTGGATCAGAAAAGGAAGTTTCCCCCTCCTTTAAAACCCCAGTTACAGTTTTATGCCTCGAGCAAAAGCTAAGACTAGGTTAACTGCTGTTATACATAGTAACTCCGGTTGTTCTTATTACACTCGTTTCTGTCCCGGAAATGACGTACTGTGTCTTCAATTTCACAATGAAATTACATAAGCAGTTAACCGAGAATCGGGAACAGGAAAATATTTTGCCCCAAAAAATAAGCTTATATCCTGTTTTCAGTGCCTTCTGAGAAAAATTGTATTATTTAATCACAAGTTAATTATTTTTTAAAAAAATAAAGTTTAATTTTGTTTTAAGTCAGAATTCTTAAAATAAATTCAGTACGCGTTTTACATTATTGGAAAATTCTAGAAGATAGCTTCAGTTGCCAGTAGGTTGAAAATGTTGTTTTAATTTGGATATTTATGAAGAAATTTCGAAAAAAAAATGCAAGGACTGATTTACTTTGTGTGTGTGTGATGGAACTGGAAATAGAGCTGAATTTCTCTGTTTGTTTGGTCAGCACTATAAAATCCTATTACCG
>NW_013689370.1:0-1016 GCF_000517525.1 Limulus polyphemus | reverse complement strand
TAGAAAACAGTACACGAAACAGTAAGGTCACGATAGACCTTGTACGAGTTATTATATCAAAACAGTTGAATCACGTGAAAATTAAACTGATTTTGAGCAAAACCTTTATTTTTTTAGGGTTAAATTGTTTTCCTTGCGTTATGATATGAATTAATTTATACTAAGATTTTAAAAAATTAAAATGCTGATTTAATGATTTTATGTAAGTATAATCCAATTTTCTAAACGGTAGTTTCAAACTCCATTGTTCGGATAAAAACGGTAAAAAAATGGACTGATTTCATGGGATTAAAGAATTTCTGTTGCTGAAATTTTATCCATTGTGGGTTTGAACAAAAACGCGTTAAGTAGAACAGGATGTTAATTGGTGAAGCTAATGGACGATGAAAGTGTTATGATGAACCCTTTCGAAGAAATTTAATATTCATCGAACACTTTAACCTTCCGGGATTATAAAACCATCCTATAGTTACGTTAAAGAGACAGCAATGAAACTTAAGCAGTAATGTAAAGAAAACGTCACGTTCGAGCGAGTACAATCTCATGATAATCCCTGTACTCGGAATCATTTCACGTTATGGAGATGCTAGGAATCTGTTTGTTTGTTTCAGAATTTTGTACAGAGCTACACAAGGGTCATATGCATATATCCGCCTCTAATTTTGACGTGTTACGCTAAAGGGGAGGCATCAATGCCAGTCAACATCACACACCGACGACTCTTGGCCTACTCTCGTCCTACCGAATAGTTGGGTTTGACCGTCACTATTTTAGCGCATTGACTCAGCGGTAATTCTGCAGGTTTGCAACGCTAAAATTCGGATTTCGATACCTGTGGTGGGCAAATCACAGATAGCTCATTGTGCAGCGTTGTGTTTAACAACCATCAAATCAAACCGTAAACTGAGAAACAATAAATTAGAATATACACATTAAAGAATAGAGTAAACTGGACCTGGTTTTCAATGATATTGTTACGTCTCTGGTCGTTTGTTAATTTCCCGTAAAAATTCTCT
>NW_013689369.1:0-1016 GCF_000517525.1 Limulus polyphemus | reverse complement strand
GGCTTATTTGAACAAATTTCACACAGTTACAAGGAAAGAGTAAACCAGTACGATATTCTGAGAAATTTTGAAAATAATCTATGTTGTCTTTTCTTTTGTCATTTATACCCTTTGTGTAAAATGTGACTTTTCATTATAGACGTTTACGTAAGATTTACTTAATTATCAATTCAGATGTTGCCTTATTATGAACAAAATAATTACCTTAGTTAATTGACTAGTTGTAAAGAACTAAATGAATGATCCCTGAAAATGGGATAAACACCCAGACATCTATTCACAGTTTTACTCATTTTAGCCAAGAGGACTGTATTTGGATAAACAGGGGCGGTCCAAAGCATGGTCCAAGGCCTTGACCTCAAATGTCCGTATCTTGAATAGAATACTTTGTCGTTGTTTTACCGCCCAGGCTCAGAGGGGTTCCTATGGGAGTACTAGATGTCAGTGTACGTCCCCTTAGTGTTCGTAATATCGAGAAGCAAGCAGATTCATGAGGCGGAAAACGTGGTCTAATGATGAACAATACAACCACGGGAGTAACGAATAACAACGTGTTCCCTGAAGCTTCGGAATATATACATTCCATCTTCACAAATTTCCAGAGTAAACACAAAACTATAATTACAAATAATCACCTGAATGTTAAATAAACGCTCAACATTTGTAACAGCAATGTCGAGACTCAAAGTGGAGAGGGCTTCCAAAACCAGTGACTGAACGTAGATTTACAATGAGCCCACACTAAATAAATTAGTAAAAGTACTTACATAACTAGTGAGCTCAACTTCTATTACTACCTCTTCATCAACAATAAGTATTTGCGTAACTTCCACTGTCACCGTTATGGTTATGAAAGATATATTTCTACAAAAGCAATGAATAAATAAATATATTGATTAACATTTTAAAAACAAATAAGTAATTCCTGAAATAAATAAAAATAATATATATATATATATATATATATATCGAAATAAAGAAACATTGAAGTAAATGAATACATGTTGAAATAAATA
>NW_013689368.1:0-1016 GCF_000517525.1 Limulus polyphemus | reverse complement strand
TTCATAGAAAATTACACCTTGTTAGGACTAGAAAATGTTCAGTGTTAAAGTAAAACCTCTATTTTAGATTCAGTTTGAGGAAGTTGTTCAGTTTTATTGTAGAATCTCTATTTTAGCTTCAGTTTGAGGAGTTGTTCAGTGTTAATGTAGAATCTATTTTAGATTCAATTTGAGGAAGTTGTTCAGTGTTAATGTAGAATCTCTATTTTAGGTTCAATTTGAGGAAGTTGTTCAGTGTTAATGTAGAATCTCTATTTTACGTTCAATTTGTAGATTTTAATGGGACTACGAAAATCATATATATATATGAATTTTTACTAAAACTATTTTCCTTTCATAGAAAATTACACCTTGTTAGGACTAGAAAATGTTCAGTGTTAAAGTAAAATCTCTATTTTAGATTCAATTTGAGGAAGTTGTTCAGTGTTAATGTAGAATTTCTATTTTAGATTCAGTTTGAGGAAGTTGTTCAGTGTTAATGTAGAATCTCTATTTTAGCTTCAGTTTGAGGAGTTGTTCAGTGTTAATGTAGAATCTCTATTTTAGGTTCAATTTGAGGAAGTTGTTCAGTGTTAATGTAGAATCTCTATTTTACGTTCAATTTGTAGATTTTAATGGGACTACGAAAATCATATATATATATGAATTTTTACTAAGACTATTTTCCTTTCATAGAAAATTACACCTTGTTAGGACTAGAAAATGCTTTTATTTGTATACATCCAAAGATGTGAACTACTTTCAGCTAATATACATACCCACATTCATATATATCGATATTTGTTATCAGTCGAGTTTTGAAAATTTCAACTTTAAAACAAAAATATGCAAGTAATATGCATTTTGATAATCGCCATATGTGAAGTTATTGTATTGGTGCAATTTAAGTTTCTGATTCATTAACAGCGATAAGTCTCCGGATTTACAACACTAAAATTAGGGGTTCGATGTGGCTTTGACATGAAAAAAAAACACACACACATTAAGTGTAAAGATACGTTTTTAATGTTTGTTTG
>NW_013689367.1:0-1016 GCF_000517525.1 Limulus polyphemus | reverse complement strand
CATCAATAATCAGTTCTGTGCCACTACCACAATATCTTACTTAAAACCCTCATCATAATCAGTTCTGTGCTACTACCAAAAGCTGGAAGTAAAGACTACTCGATACGATAGAGAAGAGAAAGGACACGCGCAAAACAAGAATAAAAATACTGAGCTAAAAGAAGCATGCGCGTATATCAGATTTGTCCTATATATATATATATATCTGTCAGAAGTTTTCAAATATAGATAAATGATAATAGATGGCGCATGAGCAGTAGGGAGCAACGGGTCAAATTTCGAAAAAGAGAAAATAGCGTCTCTGTCAACTGCGGGGTCTTTCCGGGTCAATATCCATTTACTGGTGGATATTACTCGTTTTTCCTGCCTTCCCGAGGCGAACCATCGTTATCCCGGGCCTTACTACTTCCGGTAGCTAGGAGCCGTTGCACTCTACACTTGAGTGATGAGATATGATTGAGTCACTAATTGTGACCGCCTCCATGTTGTACTTCCTTTAACCATTTTTCATATCTCTTTAACAATCCATTAGACACGACCTTCTCTCTTCGCATTGACTCTTGGGGACTAGTGATTTTATGTCTTTTCATGCTGCGCCCTCTGTTATTTGTTGGTTCACGGAAACTTTATATTTCCGTAGATAGGGTGGAGGGGGGCTGACTGGAAATCATTCGGAAAACAACGCAGAGATCTTCTACAGCCGTATAATAAACGATGTTTGTGATGTTGTCGACTAAAATACAAACTACTAGAGAAGAAACATATTGAAGTCGAAGAATAACAGAGTATTTCAGAAACAACCTCCCCCCCCCCGAGGATTTGAAATATACTGTAGTTTCAACTTACGAAAGTTATGCAAACGTCTTACATGCAGTTTTAATAGTATTAAAACGACAGAATAGTTTTAGCTTTAGGTGACTTAGGAGACCGGCGTGGTAAACGTGCAAGGACTGTGAATCCGAGAATTAATGGTTTGAGTCCCGTTTCATCAGAAACTAGCTTATTGTAATTAATCC
>NW_013689366.1:0-1016 GCF_000517525.1 Limulus polyphemus | reverse complement strand
TTTCTGTGGTTAGGATAATATCTGGTTCTTCACAAGAGCTATTTACTTTACGCTCTTAATTCATATAGTTTTTCTCTTTATTTACATCTTTTATTTTCAAGAGATAACTATGATTATTCTGTTTAAAAAATACTGGAAGTTACTACACAATCATATTTCGCCGTATAGTTTAGTACCATTTATATGCCATCTTATTACTATCTAATTTGCACCGAAATGTCTCTCCCTCTAGTGGATGCTGCTCCAGTTCCCTGCCCCTTTAAAGGACCCTTAACTTTCAGCTATAGTCGAGGTCACGGAGAATGCAACTATCCTTTGTCCACCGTCGACTCTTGTACTGACAATTCCAAGCTCCTGTTCCGGTTCAAGGCATGCGTGGCCGTATTAAACTCAGAGAGTAGTGGTGAGATTACATTATTTTAACTGATGAACCACGTGTGTAAAAAAAGGAGTTTTCTGAAATACTTAGTCAGTTAAGGTTAATAGAAGAGCTAATAATATAGGTTACATAAAGTATTTGTGGATTAACTAATGAGATACATTAGTGATTTTATTTTTAACTGATGGACATTTATAATGACAACTGTAAAGGCTAAGTGTTAGTGGTAAAAGTAAGGATTAATTGTAAAATAAGGAAATTGGTAAATGGCAAGGGATAACTCGAATTTATGGAAAATGTTAAAAGTAATGGTTATTTCTGAAGTATGGAAGTTAGATAAGAATAGGAGCTATTTGTCATGTTACTTAATCTACTATTTGTCTTTTTGACTTCACTTTAATGAGATTCGTTAATTAGAATTTACACACCAGTAATGATATTTATTTCCAAGAACTCTGTCAGAATATTTAAAACTTTATAAAGTAGCTGCCGCATTACCGATATTTTTAGTGTTTACTTGAAAGGCTTTGGTTCTCCAGGAATTATAATGAAGTGTATTTCTTCGAGGTGTTGGCATTGTCAGGTACAAGATTGAGAATACTTCACTCATTTAACAACTCTACAGGTTCCCATCAAC
>NW_013689365.1:1410-2016 GCF_000517525.1 Limulus polyphemus | reverse complement strand
GGATAGTGACTGGTAGGTGTTTTATTATAGATGGATAGTGACTGGTAGGTGTTTTATTACAGATAGGTAGTGGCTGCTAGGTATTTTATTACAGACAGATAGTGGCTGGTAGGTCTTTTAATACAGATGGATAGTGGCTGGTAGGAGTTTTAATACAGATGGATAGTGCCTGGTAGGTTTTTAATATAGATGGATCGTAACTGGTAGGTCTTTTATTATACATGGATAGTGACTGGTAGATTTTTTATTATAGAAGGATAGTGACTGGTAGGTGTTTTATTATAGATGGATAGTGACTGGTAGGTGTTTTATTATAGATAGATAGTGGCTGCTAGGTATTTTATTATAGATAGATAATAGATGAAAGGTTATTTATTACAGACAGATAGTGGCTGGTAGGTCTTTCAATACAGATGGATAATGGCTGGTAGGTCTTTTAATACAGATGGATAGTGTCTGGTAGGTCTTTCATTATATATGGATAGTGGCTGGTAGGTTTTTTAATATAGATGGATGGTAACTGGCAGTTCTTTTATTATAGATGGATAGTGGCGGGTAGATCTTTTCATACAGATGGATAGTGGCTGGTAGGTCTTTTAATACAGA
>NW_013689365.1:0-410 GCF_000517525.1 Limulus polyphemus | reverse complement strand
AATACAGATGGATAGTGGCTGGTCGGTGTTTTATTATACATGGATAGTGACTGGTAGATGTTTTATTATAGATGGATAGTGACTGGTAGGTGTTTTATTATAGATAGATAGTGGCTGCTAAGTATTTTATTATAGATAGATAATAGATGAAAGGTAATTTATTTCAGACGGATAGTGGCTGGTAGGTCTTTTAATAAGATGGATAGTGGCTGGTAGGTCTTTTAATACAGATGGATAGTGGCTGGTAGGTCTTTTAATACAGATGGATAGTGGCTGGTAGGTCTTTTCATTATAAATGGATAGTGGCTGGTAGGTCTTTTAATACAGATGGATAGTGGCTGGTAGGTCTTTTAATACAGATGGAGTGTGGCTGGTAGGTCTTTTAATACAGATGGATAGTGGCTGGTAGG
>NW_013689364.1:0-1016 GCF_000517525.1 Limulus polyphemus | reverse complement strand
AGGTAGTTCGAGCACTCGACTTGCAATCTGCCGATTTTTACAGATCATTATATATCACTTTTTTGTTATACATTTAGGTCAAAATAACCACAAAGGACATAAATTTGATACTGAGATATAGTTTGGAATAATTAGCATCAATCACCTATTAAATTTGGAGACATTATAATTGCAATACCTCAATAAGTTTGAGCTCACATCTTACAGTTGTTTTATTTGTGTTCACACCTTTTTCAACCAAGATGTTTTTTTTTATTAATAGCTATCACGTTCTTTGTATAGTAGATAAAGTGATATTATAAAATACGCTAGCTATGTGCCAGAAACGAAGACCATCACGTACCGGGAAGCGTTTGTATTGGTTTGAAGTCTGATGCAAAGAAGTATACGCAAAAATCGTGTAAAATGTTTTTACACTATGGTGTTTGAGGGCTCATAACTTCCGGATTTCTCGTCCGATTTTTATAAAATTAAAAGTTGCACACTTTTAAGAATACTCTAATGTGTGTGATAGAAATTTCAGCGCAATCGATTTGGTCAAGTTATCTCCAGACGAGCGCAAACATTTACGAGATTTAAGCATAATTGTTGTTTATTTTTGCCCATATCTTGAGCTACTATAACAAAATTTGCTGTCAAGTTAGGGGAATATATGTACAAAATGTAAAAGAAATCGATTAAAGGGAAGTTTTCTTTAACTGGTGCGAAGAAGAAGAAAACTTTCAGGCTACGTTTGGTCTGCTGTAAAACGATAAGGGTTAACGCGATTTCTCTGAAATTTAGTATGTAATGTAAGATCTACCATTCATAACATAGGAGAGTTATGATTAACTGGAGTGGTTATACGGATGGTTGAAAAACACAATGTTTTCATAGCTGTTAATAACACACTGGGTGTCGTGCTGTTTAGTTATTTTTTTATTGGCCACGTATTGTTTGTTTTGAATTTCGTGCAAAGCTACACGAGGGCTATCTGCGCTAGCCGTCACTAATTTAGCAGTGTAAGACTTAGAGGG
>NW_013689363.1:0-1016 GCF_000517525.1 Limulus polyphemus | reverse complement strand
GAGAGAGAGAGAGAGAGACAATTTAAATTTTGACAAACAGTAAACTCTAAATGAAACTATTTCCTGTTTTCAAACTAAAAGAACTGGACGTAACTCACCTGGCATGGGGCTGGAACTCGAATCGTGCCAGGCCAGTTATAGTACAGATGAGTGAGCTTGTAAGCCAATCGTTGCATCCAGTCGGGCCTCATGTTGCTCGAATCATAGATAACAACGTAGTGGGTAGGCGTCACAGTGCCTTGTCGAACGTGTTGAGAGATCAAGAAGAAATCATACCTATCACGGAACAATACGTTATCATTAAATTTTATAGCACAGTAACCCTAAATTCTAAATTACATATACAGGATGTACTAAATTTGATACATCTCGAAAGGCAACGTTCAGCTGAAGTGGATAAATGAATGTGGCCAATAGAGAAAGAGTGAAGTACAAGAATTATTATTATCTTATTGTGAAGAATCAGTAAGTAACTGTATGGTTGGTTGTTACAAGAATCAGTAAGTAACTGTATGGTTATGGTTGTTACAAGAATCAGTAAGTAACTGTATGGTTATGGTTGTTACAAGAATCAGTAAGTAACTGTATGGTTATGGTTGTTACAAGAATCAGTAAGTAACTGTATGGTTATGGTTGTTACAAGAATCAGTAAGTAACTGTATGGTTATGGTTGTTACAAGAATCAGTAAGTAACTGTATGGTTATGATTGTTACAAGAATCAGTAAGTAACTGTAACTGTGATACAAACCAGCACAAAACACCAACAGTTTTATCAGTTAACGAGATCTCTAACAAACTTACAGACACTGATCTAACATGTGATCCCAACTAGTTTCAAACATACACAGTTTTACTGGGCTGACGAGCACCTACCAGTATCTAACACGTGATCCTAACTAGTTTCAAACATACATAGTTTCACTGGTCTGATGAACACCTACCAGTATCTAACACGTGATCCTAACTAGTTTCATACCTACATAGTTTTACAGGGCTGACGAGCACCTACCAGTAT
>NW_013689362.1:0-1016 GCF_000517525.1 Limulus polyphemus | reverse complement strand
AGCGTTGTAAGTCTACAGACATACCGCTGTGCCACTGGGGGACTAATAAGCTGTTTTCGGTGTCTTTCGATATCGACCTCTCCTGGTGGCTCAGCGTTAAACTTAAGGGCTCATATCGCTGAAATTTAGAGTTCGATCTCTGCGGTGATCACAGCTCATTTAATCTATTTACATTTGACTTTAGTAATTAAGTGTTGACAACAATTAAGTGTTGACTGAAAAAAGTTAAATATATATATATCCAGAAAAATTAAATATTTACCGGAAAAAGGATGAATAAATATCCAGGAAAATTAAGTCTATACTGGAGTGGGTTGAAAAAATGTCCAGGAAATATTTAAAAATGTTGCCCATGTGGAATTTTTTTCTCTGATTTTCTTCTGTTTAAGAAGAAGCTGTGTTGATGCAGGTGTACCACAAGATGCCAGGTAAGCACTAGCGAAACGACGTTGTTTTAATAAATAATTATTCCATTTCTTAACCTAATAAACTTTTTACAATCAGACTCTGGAAGTTTCCTGTTTGTATATTTTCAATAAAAGTTTTCATTTCTGTCATCTGAAAGAAAATGCACAATACGCCCACCTAAGAGTTACCTGATTACCACCCACCTGATAGATACATGATTACACCCACCCGATAATTACCAAATTACACCCACCTGATGATTACTTAAAAACATAAAAAACAAAATTTACGTTAAAACATTAGTTTGAATAAATTCAACTTATCCTGCACTATATACAAATATATAATCAAAATACTAGAATAAAGTATAACAGGCCTGGTTAAAAGTAAAAACAACAAAAAAAAACGACGTTATTTTCTTTTTTTAGCAGCATGAAAGGTAAAATATTTGTTTTAGGTTACAGCAGACTAATTTCGGCTAATATTCCTGTGTTATCGAAACTAGTCAGCTATAACTAATAATACAGATTTTACCTTTCATTCTACGAAAAAAAAAAACACGTGTATTTTATGTTTTTCACTCTTAATTATAGGATTGTTTGTTTGTT
>NW_013689361.1:0-1017 GCF_000517525.1 Limulus polyphemus | reverse complement strand
ATTTTATTATAGTATCAGTTGTAATGATACTATAACTATTCAACTATAAACATGTTTAATATTTTATTATAGTATCAGTTATAATGATACTATAACTATTCAACTATAAACATGTTTAATATTTTATTATAGTATCAGTTATAATGATACTATAACTATTCAACTATAAACATGTTTAATATTTTATTATAGTATCAGTTATAATGATACTATAACTATTCAACTATAAACATGTTTAATATTTTATTATAGTATCAGTTATAATGATACTATAACTATTCAACTATAAACATGTTTAATATTTTATTATAAAATTACAAATCTTTTAGCTGTCAGATTTATTAGACTTTCCAAATTTTGTCTAGTATTCCAGTAAAGAAAGGGACAAAAAAAAACAAGGTAGACTGCTGTTCTTAGAGACAAAAAAATGTGCCAATAGGCATATCTGTTAAATATTTTACATAATTCACAAACTACTGTGGTGTATGATACTCTCAAATATTCTAATAATGTTGGTACCAACACTAAGTAGAAATTATGTCTAAATGACATATCCCAAATGAGGTTTGTAAATACATGTGTACACACACACACACAGAAAAATGGTTGGACCAGTTAAAATGAGTTAATTTAAAAATTAAATACTTTTATAATGATACTAAAAACTTTTACATTACCTCATGCATATGAAATATAAAAATTTTGTAACTTTTGTGAAGTGCAAAATGTAATGCTAGATTAATAAGTTAACTGTGAAAACGATAATATAAGCAGTGTATGACGTTTGAGTTTAATTGATGTAATTTATAGGAGTCATACTTGGATCTTTATTTTCATTATACAGATAAGATGTTTCAAAAGAAAGTAAAATTAAGGCATATTTATATATCAAGCATCTAGTTCTGACAGTGGTTTTGTTGTTCACTGTAGATTAATATGATTTCATATATATAATACAACTTATTAAAAATCCCCCTCAAGTGGCTTAGCAGTAAGTCTGTAGGCTTATGACACTGC
>NW_013689360.1:0-1017 GCF_000517525.1 Limulus polyphemus | reverse complement strand
GACAAGATTAAAATTTTGTTTAAAGGTAATAAAAATACATGCCTACTATACAGTCGTTTATAAGCTAAAAACTTATACTCGTTTTGGTAACAGACACGTTTAAACTTTTGTTTAAGGAGGACAAAAATGCATGTCTAAATGGCCTTAAAGAAAATGTATATAAACACCTATCAAGATATGGAACTACCGTTTCAACCAACATTTACTTATTTACGTGTCATATATGTATAATAACATAGAGATGTATATATTATATTTATATACAAATATTTTATACCATAAATCTGTAAGTTAAAAGTCACTACATCAAGGGATTCAGTTCCACGTACTTACAGAATATTTTATTACCCAGTTGGAATGTCTGCAATATCAAATAGGATAAGAATTGACTGTTGCAGGTTTTGACGGTCTTTTTATGTAAATAGAAGAATGTTATGTGGATGTGTAAACGGTTCTTGAACAAACACAATTTCTCTTTTCATTGGGTTTCTGCTGTGCAACTCGAGAACTGAGTCGTACGTTCATGACATACGAACAGATTAAAGCCAGTTCATTTTCCTTGGTCTTCTGCAAACACGCAGTTTCAGTTATACTTCTATTATTATTTATGTTGTGTTCGTATGCAACAATCTTAATTCAGATTTGTTATTGTCCTTCTAATATTTGTGTCTAGAACACGAATGTGTAAACAGATGTACGTATATAACACACGTATGACAAATGTAAATACAAATTTGTAAAGACGAATATACGATTTAGTATTTTGAATACTCACATGACACGAAAGTGTTGACTTTTTTAGTGAAAATGAAAAAAAACGGTGTACAGTTTATGTTTATCTTTTTTTTTATATTTTAGACTGTGATTCTTTAGTGAGTAATAAAGATGCGACATTACATCACAAATAGTTTTAATAGCCTAACTTTACCGGATCAATGCGAAGAAGGAAGTTTAAACAGTGCTTCAACAACGCCGTTTTCCTCCGCTAGCCATTGGCGTTATTGTTATTATATGTTT
>NW_013689359.1:0-1017 GCF_000517525.1 Limulus polyphemus | reverse complement strand
TGTCATGTTACAAAATATAGTATATATATATATATATAGTAGATTGCTCTGTATTTTAAAAGCAACCTATATAAAGGTTTACTTAGTGTGTGGGTTTTTGAAAGCATGTTCAAATTTTTAAAATTTTCTCTAATGACATTTAAATACAAATAGATGATGTTAATAAACAAAATCAAGAATGCCAAGCTTACATTCGATTAAATGAATTTCAGTTAAAAATTATGTAATTTGATTTTATGCTGCGTTATAATAAAATCCATTTTACGATCTCTTTTAAATTATAGAAGTATGAAGTATTTTATGTACGTATATTACACTTATTGTGTGAATTCAGGACTTTATTTTATGTACGTATATTACACTTATTGTGTGAATTCAGGACTTTATTTTATGTACGTATATTACACTTATTGTGTGAATTCAGTACTTTATTTTATATATGTATATTACACTTATTGTGTGAATTCAGTTCTTTATTTTATGTACGTATATTACACTTATTGTGTGAATTCAGTACTTTATTTTATGTATGTATATTACACTTATTTTGTGAATTCAGGACTTTATGTACGTATATTACACTTATTGTGTGAATTCAGGACTTTATGTACGTATATTACACTTATTGTGTGAATTCAGGACTTTATGTACGTATATTACACTTATTGTGTGAATTCAGGACTTTATTTTATGTGTGTATATATTACACATTTGCAAAAAGATCTATATAGGATCGTGTTTTGGATATAAATGAGTAAATATATATTAATATATATATATAAGTAACTAACAAGTTAAATATGCATATCACAAATATAAAAATCATAGTAATTTTTATTCGAATTTTCATCTTAAAATTATGAAAAAAAACAACAACAACAACAAATTAAGCAAAAAATCTACAGTTGATAAAATCGTTCGTAAGATTTCGATAGGTCAATAGCCCTTACATTTCACGTGTAAGAGTATAAGCGAAGTTTATATCTCAGTAAAATTGTGTTAAATATAAGATTAATC
>NW_013689358.1:0-1017 GCF_000517525.1 Limulus polyphemus | reverse complement strand
ATTGTTACGTCCTCTATCATCAAACATATATTATTACAGTAACACACATTATATATTGTTACGTCCTCTATCATCAAACACACATTATATATTGTTACGTCCTCTAGCAACAAACATATATTATTATAGCACACATACATTATATATTGTTACGTCCTCTAGCAACAAGCATATATTATTACAGTAACACACATTATATATTGTTACGTCCTCTAGCAACAAACATATATTATTACAGTAACAGACATATGCTGTTATTTGTTTTATCTAGTAATAAACGCAACGCTTTCGACACGTCATAAGAGTGACCGCTGGTTAGTTTGTTATATGCTTCAAATAGCTATACAAAATACTTGCGGCGCCGGTGCTGCTGTCTGTCTTCCCCCTCTGGTCAGTATAGTTCAAAATTAGTGATATAGGGCTAGGCCTCTGATCTGACAACTTAGCCCACGTGTCCAGGTTTAAAATTCCATGTAAACAAGACTATAGTGACATAGCCGCTAAGTACTAATTACTGTGACATATCTTTTACTTAACCCGATTACAACGTCGTCCTCTTGCCGTCCCGATTATATTATTAACAGCGTATGCAGATGGTATGCCCCCTAGTGACTGTTTGCAGTTTATTTATTTTTTACCACACATCGAGATCATTTGTTTAGTGAATGAGATCATATAATAAACCGTGTATAATTAAAACCCATCAATTTTGTTTCGGCTAAGCGCGACGTCCGGGAAGCTTCGGCTGAAAAGTGAAGTTGTCCTAATTGGCTTTCTATTAAAACAGTATAATAAATTACTAGAACCCTCCCGCGGCCACCTCTCGCTATTCTACTAACTAGCTCAATGTTTTGGCCTCTGTGGATATGGTTCTCTTGAACAGTCTCGTGCTATTGTGCACGTGCATGGAACACCAAGGCTCTCAATTTGAACATCTGCACACCTTGTAATTAAATAATGCCTTGATGAGGGCGCTAGAGGCCAGAAACATATATATATTATTTTATATATATATAG
>NW_013689357.1:0-1017 GCF_000517525.1 Limulus polyphemus | reverse complement strand
AGGACATTTTAAAAATTTTTTGTCAAAACTTCTTTGTTTGTTTTTTAGAGCAAACCCATATTGGGCTATTCACTGTATCCACCGCGGAGAATCGAACCCCGTTGTATCTGTAGTTTACCGCTGTCCCACCGGGGTACATTTGTCAGAGCTTAACAAAATGGTGTTAAATATTTGTTGGAACTAATTTTATTAAAACTTGAAATAGTTTTAGAAATTTCAGTTTTTTTTAAGTTTGAGATTATTTAACAATTAATCTGAGATCGAGGATTCATATCTTTTCAACAAGTATCATAAAATCATTTTGCTGTCTAGTTTTTCTTTCTCTTGTTTACGTCATTCATTACACAAATATTCATATAACAATTAAATCTTACGAAATCTAAAAAATGTATATAAACCTTGTATTTTTCATTTCATGAGATGTGAACGCCCTCGTATTTCTGCACTTAGTTACAAAACCAGTTCTTTTGAATCCTCAGTAAAGTTCCTGATTTACATGTTAGGAGTACATTTCACAATGTTCCATGCTCATCTGGCTGTACAAAAGATAAGCTTTGAACGCTTTAATAAAAGAACGAAATATTAATTTTTGTGTGGTGGCTTAGACCTTACCTATTATTAAGTCAAGTTTGGAATTCATGGGTGTGACTTAGTTAGTTAACGTGTCCGGACTGTGAATCCTAGTATTCCGAATTTTGGGACTATGGGTGCCAAATTAGAGAGAGAGATGGTCAAATCCCATTATTAGGTCAGGCAAGAGTAGCCCAAGAGTAGACGGTAGGTGCCGTTGATTAGCCGCCTTCACTTTAATCTATCAGATCAAAATTCTAAAACAACAACTACAATAAAATAAAATCGGGTATCACTGAAGTGCGATAGAAAGTCGATGTATATACAAAGTTTGAGTATTTCAACATGCTATGTTGTTTTTTACATCAGTTACTCGAATACTGTCCAGTGATTAGAAAACCTGCTTGTTATTCGTACACGTCTGGTTTGTAATAAAATACTCATTGG
>NW_013689356.1:0-1017 GCF_000517525.1 Limulus polyphemus | reverse complement strand
AAATTCATAACAAACAAACAAAAAAACAATCCTCTATGATTTTAAATAAATTGCCGAGTAAAAAGGGTAAGAAGTCATTGTATTCAATAACATGCTAATGGAATAACTAATGTCATATGTCTCGGTTATGAGATTACTGTTCCTTCCTTACTTTTCCCGTATATTAAACCTGAAATGAGATATAAAAAAATCTTCGTCACTGCTTCACTCAAGAAGATAATAATTATCTTGCCACTTTTTGCCGTAAGCTAAGAGATAAAACATTGACTACACCTATTATCAAAGAACCCTTATTAGGTCGTTAAAATTTAAAACGTCGCACTCTGTAAGGCATATCTTGAAAGAGAGTGTTGAAATATAATTCTGGAGGGCATATTTCTAACGAGAGTATTTACACATCGATCTCTTTAATGTGTAATTGAAACGAGTCTTTTTAACGTTCAGTTTACAGCATACTTGGAACGAGAGTATTTAAACGTAAATTTCTTTAACTTATAATTGAAACAAGAGTTTTTAACGTTCAGCTGTTTTAGACATACTTGGAACGAGATTATTTAAACGTAAATTTCTTTAACTTATAATTGAAACAAGTTTTTTAATGTTCAGTTATTTAGAGCATACTCGGAACGTGAGAATTTAAACTTCAAAAAGAGTTCATAATTTGTCGTGCGTGTTTTATTTGTCTCTACGTGTGATGATATATTTTAGTCTAAGCCTTGTTCTTAACCAACTACTACCACGTGCATAGTATAAGATAAATGTTAATAATGTAAGAACTAAGTTCAAGATCAAACTCATTATAGACAAGAGTTAATAAAGCAAGAAGTCGTACACTCAAGGTCAAATTCATTATAAATTAATAATAAAGCAAGAAGTCGTACACTCAAGGTCAAACTCATTATAAATTAATAATAAAGCAATGAGTCGTACGTTCAAGATCAAACTCATGGTAGATAAGTGTGAACAAAGCAATGAGTCGTACGTTCAAGATCAAACTCATGGTAGACAAGTGTGAAC
>NW_013689355.1:0-1017 GCF_000517525.1 Limulus polyphemus | reverse complement strand
ATTAGTTAATTATTATTATTATCACTATTAGAAGTTATTAAAGGCAAAGCATGCAAGGAATTGTTCCATAAAAATGGGCTGTTATGATTGTTTCCCATGAGGTACTGACATTATGATGTTAATAATGTTTGTTTGGTGCTATTTCAGGCTGTACGTGCATGAAATAGTGCTTAAAACACATTATTAACATTATAATATAGGTATCTCATGGGAAACAATCATTAAATGTGCTGGTTCAAGTGTAAAACTACCGTGAGCCAAGTGCTTACACTTTTGTATTACTATGGAAGATGTAAATAGTCGTGACTTTTCAACGTGTCGAAAAACAGTAATGCTCACCCGTACTTTGAAACATGTTAGATAGCTCACTAGTTACCTGCGAAAGAAGAGTGTCTAGCGTGCTTATTTTAGAGTACTGGAACACAGAAAAGTATATCGGCAAAAATAAAAAAGTGTATCTCTACTGATATGCTAAAAAAAATGGGCTACGGAGAATCTGGCTCTTGGTTGATTTTATACTGGAGAAATTAAAGGTCACAACTTTAATAAATAATGGAAATAGGTGACTAGTTGTATGTCCTTCAGAACTGTAGACATGACTAGAAACCTGTATGAACAAAAAGATGAGATCCACATTGATGAATGATCACACAATAAGATAGAAAATTAGACAAAATTATAAGAAGCTCTTGCATGAGCTTATTTTTGACACTGTCTTTTAATAATCAAAATGTCAGCCACAGAAAGTCCAAGCTCTTGTCTTCAACAGGTACTGGCAAGGTGTCATCTCATCATGTAGTCATCATGGATGAAGTAGATGGGATGGCAGGTAATGAAGACAGAGGAGGAATTCAGGTGATTATATTGAATAAATTCATTTTGATGGACTTGAGTGAGGATCTGGTGATCATAACTAATATATCTCTCCAATAAGAATGTTAAACCCCATATAGCCTCACTTTTACTTCCTCACTATTGTACTATTTAATAAATTACTTCAAAGGTTTGAGCTTATTT
>NW_013689354.1:0-1017 GCF_000517525.1 Limulus polyphemus | reverse complement strand
GATGGATTAAAAAAGAGACCCATACAGCAGAAAGCTAATTATCTGGTACATAGCACAATGTTGATGATGGATTAAAAAAGACCCATACAGCAGAAAGCTAATTATCTGGTACATAGCACAAAGATGATGATGGATTAAAAAAAGATCCCTACAGCAGAAAGCTAATTATCTGGTACATAACACAAAGACGACGATCAATAACACAATACAGAACTGATGACTGGTAACAGGGAGACTTTTATAAAACACTGATGACTGGTTTCAGGGAGACTTTTATAAAGCACTAATGACTGGTTTCAGGGAGACTTTTACAAAGCACTAATGACTGGTTTCAGGGAGACTTTTTTCAAGCACCAATGACTGGTTTCAGGAAGGCTTTTACAAAGCACTAATGACTGGTTTCAGGGAGACTTTTATAAAGCACTATTGACTGGTTTCAGAGAAGCTCACACAGTACTTATGACTGGTTTAAGAGCGGTTTACACAGCACTTATTACAGGTTTCAGACAGGCTTACACATCACACCTCTCATTATTATATTACAACACGTTTCAAAGCTTGAAGAGTACTAACTATGATATGATACAATTAAATCATAAGTCTAGTAGAAAATTCAATGTTATTAAATTGTTCTCTTAAATATAATTATTTTGGGCATGATTTATGTCAGCATGCCCTCATACGTATGGGCTATGAACAACACCACAAGATTAGAAATCAAACTTTTAAAAATCCCGGCAAACTAATGAGAGATTACACGAGATCTGACACCGAGTTATCGACGTTATTAATGTACCATGTTCCTTCTTAAAGCTTTCCTAGGCCTTGACTCGTCTTAAAATCGATCAAAAAACGTAAATATTCAGCTATTTGATTTTATTTGATGCTGGCAAGGCGTTTCTGAGCTAATAACAACCCGAGGCTTTATCCGATAAAGCACGAAACTGATTATCGAGAAAACGTTTTCACAAATAATTTGACGTTTAAAGTCACTACTAACAATAGGTTTTTATTTAA
>NW_013689353.1:1513-1966 GCF_000517525.1 Limulus polyphemus | reverse complement strand
ACTGTGTACTGTCAATAAGAAGACACAATATTTAACGATACTGTGTACTGTCAATAAGAAGACACAAGATTTAACGATACTGTGTATTGTCAATAAGAAAACACAAGATTTAACAATACTGTGTACCCTCAATAAGAAGACACATGATTTAGCAATACTGTGTACTATCTATAAAAAGACACAAGATTTAACGATACTGTGTACTGTCAATAAGACACAAGATTTAACGATACTGTGTACTGTCAATAAGAAGACACAATATTTAACGATACTGTGTACTGTCAATAAGAAGACACAAGATTTAACGATACTGTGTACTGTCAATAAGAAGACACAAGATTTAACGATACTGTGTACTGTCAATAAGAAGACACAAGATTTAACGATACTGTGTACTGTCAATAAGAAGACACAAGATTTAACGATACTGTGTACTGTCAATAAGAAGACACA
>NW_013689353.1:0-564 GCF_000517525.1 Limulus polyphemus | reverse complement strand
TGTAAACTGTCAATAAGAAAACACTAGATTTAACAATATTGTGTACTCTCAATAAGAAGACACAAGAAGAAGACACTAGATTTAACAATACTCTTTACTCTCAATAAGAAGACACAAGATTTAACGATACTGTGTACTGTCAATAAGAAGACACAAGATTTAACGATACTGTGTACTGTCAATAAGCACAAGATTTAACGATACTGTGTACTGTCAATAAGAAGACACAAGATTTAACGATACTGTGTACTGTCAATAAGAAGACACAAGATTTACGATACTGTGTACTGTCAATAAGAAGACACAAGATATAACGATACTGTGTACTGTCAATAAGAAGACACAAGATTTAACGATACTGTGTACTGTCAATAAGGTTTTCTTACTGATAGTACACATTATCGTTAAATCTTTTAAATCTTGTGTCTTCTTATTGCGATAACTGTGTACTGTCAATAAGAAGACACAAGTTATAAGAATACTGTGTACTATCACTAACAAGCCACAAGAATTAACAATACTGTGTACTATCACTAACAAGCCACAAGATTTAAAGATACTGTG
>NW_013689352.1:0-1017 GCF_000517525.1 Limulus polyphemus | reverse complement strand
GGCTTAGCTTCGATTCAGTCAATCATCTTGTTTTGTTAAAACCATCTGCCTGAAGAAAAGAATAAGTTAATAAACATTCTAACACATACAATAATAAAAATTGAGAGAAAATTTCTCTCTGCACAATCGCACTTCACTATATTTGCAAATAAAAGTCATAAATATGAAAATAAAAGTAACTATAGTTATACCTGCAGAGGACATTCCATTCATAATTGATGTTCCTATGTCTGGACCCATTGGTCCCATCGAACCATCAGGCCCCGGTCCAATCGGATACTGTTAAAAGTCCATGAAATCATTTTATAATGGATTTCTTCTCAGAAGAGTTTATAGATACAAACTATTGTTTAACAGCTGAAAGTTGAAAGATACTTTTCTTCTAAAATTAAATATGAACATTCAGACAGTCAACGGGTTCATTAATGGTCCTCATAATCTATCATTTCTAGCTTACCAGTCCTCATAATCTATCATTTCTAACTTACCAGTCCTCATAATCTATCATTTCTAACTTAGCAGTCCTCATAATCTATCATTTCTAGCTTACCAGTCCTCATAATCTATCATTTCTAGCTTACCAGTCCTCATAATCTATCATTTCTAGCTTACCAGTCCTCATAATCTATCATTTCTAGCTTACCAGTCCTCATAATCTATCATTTCTAACTTACCAGTCCTCATAATCTATCATTTCTAGCTTACCAGTCCTCATAATCTATCATTTCTAGCTTACCAGTCCTCATAATCTATCATTTCTAGCTTAATCAACCAGAATTTACACATTTTAGTAAAACTGTTAGCAAGAAGTAAAAAAATCATGTTTAGAGCTCAGAAGTCTTGCTTTCAAAACAAATATTCAGCATCTTTTATTAGCATATAGCTTCCAACACTTGTTCTCACAGGAAAATGAAGAAAATTTATATACATATATATAGTTGACATCTCCACTGTGATACCCCTCATCTAACAGGTAAGTTGAACAACCAATCATCTATACAGCAAGTAACCCAACTA
>NW_013689351.1:0-1017 GCF_000517525.1 Limulus polyphemus | reverse complement strand
TGTTTCTTTTATAAAATCAAGCTGTTCTTGCCATGTTTACATAATGCTTCCAAAACTTGATCGTGCCTGTAGAAGCATCTGACTGTTCGTCCCAAACATAAATATTAACATAGCGACATTTATAAAAAAACAAAAAACGTAGACACAAACCACTCCGTTTAAAAATAGGAAATAATTAAGGTGGAAAATCTCACACAACAGAATGTTTAGGATAACAACGAACCTCACCTTAAGCCAAAACAAAGCAATGCACTGATTGACAAAGTGAAGGCTGTAATTATGAAACAGAACATTCTGACCCAGAAATCCATTGTTATGAAGCTGGGCCCATCTCTTTATATCGTTAACAAGATAATAAAAAGATTCAAGGTTAATAAAATTTCCAAGTAAAAATTTCCCAAGCTTTCCAGATACACCTGGAAATGGACGAAGCTCCTCACGAGAGCGATGCCTGAAGAAACTGGAATCATAGTGGTCATATCTAGCCATATCTTTTATCAAGTCACGTGATGAAGCCCCAATAACTGTGATGTACTTAAACAATGCCAATCTTAAACACGGTCCCGTGCTTTTAGAGGTTTCACGCTATTCCACCAAATATATAAAATGTTTTGTTATTTTATTTTACTATTAATGTTGTTTAACGTTTTTAAAATAGCATTTAGGCATTCAATTTAATTCTTGATTTTTAAAAAAACCTTCGTTGGTAAAATTATCCTTTAAATTCTCTGTTATTAGGCATCCAATTATTAGACTTTGTGATCCAATTACCTGTTGCTTGGAACTTCGTCGTTACTAAGGTCAGCACTGTACTTTTGTTTGTTTCCAATATTCACGTACAGCTTCGCAAAGTCTATCTGTCGTGGGAGTCCCTAATTTTCAACTGACAAACAGAGGAAAGGCAGTTAATCAATAGCAGTCACTGACAACTTTTGGACTATTCTAATTGAATAATGGGATTTGACCATTTCTCCTATAACGCAACAATGATCCAAGGACAAGAACCATGGACCATCG